>NW_015090992.1:2914769-3208344 GCF_001431845.1 Calidris pugnax
CCCCCCCCTCCCTCTGTCGCCGCCCTCTCGGGCTGGCCTCGTCCCCAGCCCCCCTCGAGGGGCCTCGGGTGAGCGGCGAACGGCGCTGCCCGGCCGGCCGGGGGGGTGTGCGTGGGGGGTCGGGGTACTCCAGTTGCGGGGTGGGGGGAGCGCCATGCGGGGCATCATCAGCCTCCCTGGGGAAGAGCTTCCCCCTCCGGTCTGGGAGCCGTGTGTCGGGGGGAAGGGGTCCTCCGGGGGCTCCAAGCGACGTGGCACAAACACAATAGTCCTTTGTCGCCAGCGCAGAGATGCTTCCACACCTGTGTCCGCTGCCATGGTGGTTGTGCTCGCTGGAGAACGTGCATCTGTAAAGTGGGGCTTGGCGGGGGGGGGGGGGGGGGGGGGGAAGATGCTGTTTTACTTTCTGCAAAGCGAATTTTGAACACCCCCGGTTTAAAGGAGCAGCGCGAAGTACGTACAGGTGCTCCAGAACATACCTGCGGGGCATCATCAGCCTCCCTGGGGAAGAGCTTCCCCCTCCGGTCTGGGAGCCGTGTGTCGGGGGGAAGGGGTCCTCCGGGGGCTCCAAGCGACGTGGCACAAACACAATAGTCCTTTGTCGCCAGCGCAGAGATGCTTCCACACCTGTGTCCGCTGCCATGGTGGTTGTGCTCGCTGGAGAACGTGCATCTGTAAAGTGGGGCTTGGCGGGGGGGGGGGGGGGGGGGGGGAAGATGCTGTTTTACTTTCTGCAAAGCGAATTTTGAACACCCCCGGTTTAAAGGAGCAGCGCGAAGTACGTACAGGTGCTCCAGAACATACCTGGAAGAAACAAAAAAAGGCAAGAAAATCACCTGCTGTTATACCATTTTTCCAGTCTCTTGAGTCTGAATTACAGGGTTTTGCAAGTCCTGTCCTGTAGTTGCTGGAGTAAACGTCAAATGTTCTTAAGCATTTTCCCCCTATATCTTTCCTTGCCAAGCAGGGAACTGCAGTGCTCTCTCATTATATGCTGCTATTTCAAAATGCTGTTCTTTCAGAAGTAAGACCGTCTCATTTACAAAGGGAAACGTCTGAACGTTTCAAAAATAAATCATATTTGAACTTGTATTGCTTGCCAAGTGCTGGGCGGGGGGAGAGGGGGGCGAGGAAGGAGCACACAGCTTTTTTGTGGCTTTGTCATGAAAATGAGCCATGCAGTCTTTATTTCAGTCAAAACTACAGCACTAAGGGATTAGAAGTGAAAATTAGTTTGTGTAATGTTCAGGGAGGTAAGCCATGACCTGTAAAGCATGCACCCAGTAGTTCTGAAGCCTTACCTTGCTTCTTACAGTGACGCATCTGGGATTGAGGGGTATACAATGCAAATTTTGTCTAAGAAGATTTCACCTGAAGCTGCTGTAATATACCCTAAAAGAATTATATAGCATTTTATTCATCTTCAGGAGCACCAACAGCTGTGTCCACATGGAAAAAAAAAAAAAAAATAGGAGCTGGACAAAAAGGATGTGCCTTGCTGAGCTTCTACCTTGCAGTGAGAAACCACAGGATTAAAAGAGATGGTCAGTCGCCCTGCTGTATGCAATCAAAGCACCACTAGTTCCATTAGGGGCTACACCCTTTCCGGGAAGTGTTTCCTTGTGAAGGTGAAGCTGTGCTGTGGTCTACTTCACTACGTAATAATGGACCACACAGGAGGGTGCATTAACATCGGTGTGTTCCAACTCCTACTCTGTGTGTATAAATATCCCAATCAAATTTGTGATTTGGGATTTTTCCTTCACATCACCACTTAAAAACAATTGACTCCTCAGCTACTGTGGCACCTTCTTACTTTTCTTACTTGAAATGTAGTGATTTTGACAGCAGCTAATCTGTGCAGCAGAACAGCGATGTTATTCCTTTTAGGTAAACAGAAGATCCCTGAAAACTGTTTTTACTGCTCTGAATTCCCTCTTGAGAAGTAGGAATAACACCTACGTAGACTGAACAAAATAAGATGTGATCAGCTACATATGAACAGCGTGGTTTGGTAATACAGCAGATATCAGGGATTTTTTGTTATTGTTCTAGAATCCAGGCATTCTGTGAAAGGGCTCTAGGTGGAAATGTTATCCTGTGTAGTAGCAGCAAGAGGTGAAGGAATACAGAGTATTAGACAAGCTTGTTAGTTCAGACAGCTGTCTACAAGTACTGTGATTAGTACTATGTTGCCATGCCACTGTGAACTAAAACCTTGGATTTGGGTATCCTGCAGTTAAGAAAAAAGGCCAAAGTACCTTGCCGTTCGTAGTTCTGAAGCCTTATCATTTTCCTCCAACACAGAAAGGTAAGGAGGTCTGGAGACTGGAACGTTAGTGATTGTGCTGAGTTTAAAAAAGTAAGTATGTTAGTGGCTTTCTTGTATTTTGTATTAAGACTATTTGAATAACATAAACGCAGAGTGGGTGTGGTTATTGGTGAGGGTATGGATGAGGATTCTAGGAGGATTCCTGTGGTGGTTTTCTATAATTCATCCCAGTACGATTGTTGTCTGTTTTTAGGGTTTTGTTTGTTTGTGTACTTTTTGACTGCCTAAGCCCCAGGGAATAAAGCAGGGGAAAAAAAGGTTAAGGAGTTCTGAAGGTTTGGTAAATGGTCGTGTGTTGGCTGGTCCTTTGTGAGAAGGTAGATTTCCTTCTAGCTGTTGCTGGTAATTAAAAATCCAGACGAAGGACAAGTGAAGGGATAAGTGGATCAGTTTCAGTAAATTTATACAATACTAGGTATGTGTATTGCTGCATTCTCCTTTTGCCAAGGAGTTTGTTTGGCTAGTAGTTCTATAACACATTATGTTAAATACATCGTAATTCTCTGTACTTTCTCTTCACTTTTTGTACAGGTATTCAGGACATTTAAGAAAATTCTATTTTTAATTAGTTACTGATTGACATCCCTATGTCATTATAAGGCTGGTTTGGCTAAGCTGTATCTCATTATGAATCTTTACAAATTATTGCTCATTTCTAATTAGTACAGTCACTAGTTTAACTGTTTATTTTCCAAAATCTTTCCAGCTCATGTATTTTCAGCCAGGAATTCTTTTCCCTAATTTGAAATCATAAGAACAAGCTTTTTCTTCTTTTCCGGGAAGAGTGGCTTCTCTGTCATCCTAGAAAAATATTAAAATAAATAACTCCATAAAGAATGAAATTCAAGTATTTGAAATTTATAGGCATTGCTCCTCAAGACTTATGTTCGTGCAGCATACCAATCGATGCTTTCTGTGCTGAGATATCAATATTATTCCCATGAGATATGCTGAGTAGAGCTCATGTTTGAGTTGCTTGCCATCTCATAAGCCTTTTGATTCCTGGGGACAATTTCATTTCTTAATGATGAAAATCTGTAGAGGGGGGAAATGCAGAAGATAAACTGTCATCAGTGTTGTATAATGACATTTTGGTGACCCATTTTCTGTTGATAAAATGCAAATCTTACATTATTTTTCCCTTTTCCTTTCAGCAACTATCCTGTGAAGCAATAGTTCGTGAGATTATTCATAATCATACTGATCAGAGTTGTTATTTCATTAAAGTCTAATCTCTCATTCCCTCTGAAACTTGAAGTAGATATCTGTGTCAGCAAATTGTAGGCAAGTCTCGTTATGTATTGATACACTGTTTGTGTTTTTGGCTTGATGATTATTATGAAAGTCATAGTAGGTCAGTGTGGATACTTAGTGAAGATCTTTTGTGTGAGAAGGAATTAGTGAACAGTTTAACCCATCTTCCAGAAATACTCCTAATTACGGACAAATAGAAATAAGGGTGCATTGAAATGAATATTTTATTTAAATTGGAAATATTTTAAACTGCTTCTTACTGTTGAGTAGCACTTTAGCTAATCTTTTTTGTAGTTCTTTCATAATAGACAAGAAAGTCTCTTTGGTGTTGGTTGCAAGAAAAAGCCAAATCATACCATACTTACTGGATTTTAAATGACATTGTCGAAGTAGGGTGAATTTTTTTAAAATAATAATTCAGAAGACTAATTGTGTTTGAAGGAAATGAGCATGTGAGTCTTCATCTGATGGCCTAACTACATTTCCCAAAAAGAAAGAAAATTGAGAAAATTGGGTTTTAGTTATACAGATAAAGCAACATAGCTTACTAGCTGTTGATCTCAAAATTAGAAATTGCAATGCAAGGAAAGAAAAGTTAAAGCGAAGCATTTTGTCATCATTGATAATAAAACTATAATATATTTGAATGGAGTGAACAGAATTAAATTCAGTGGAAAGATTTGTATGTATAAGATCTGGCTTTATTGTGGAGTTTGTTTGATTAACTGCAGAATATCTGTCCTTTGGTCAGAATGAAGAAGAATAATTAGTCTACAGTCCTATTGCTTTCCTTTTTTTTTTTTTTTAGCTAGAATTTATACAACAATAGCTTGTGATTAATATTTTTTAACTTTTAATAAATGTATGTTCTATTTTTACATCTTTAAATGAAATTTTTTTGTCTTCTTAAAGCCATTCTTCATGTGAAGACAGCCTCTTCTAAATGGTAAAAAAATCACGTGTCCTGTAAAACTGTAGATAAGATATCTTAACTCTTACATGCAATGATAATATAATTTTTCTATTGGAAATTATACTTTTAAAAATTGCATTTCTTCTGATATTCACGTTTAATGCTTAAGAGGAAGCAGTCATCACCAGCTCAGATTATAGGAACTTAATATGACACTCCCCTCCTGCCCCCACCCCCAAATCGTTTTAAGTAAACCTATCTTCAGTGTTGAAAATGTGTAGGAGCCATAGGGGTGGCATTCATGGAGGCAGGGCAAGGGCCATGCTCGACCTCTGGGAGCACAGAGCCTCATCTCTAGGGAAGACTGGGATTTCACTGGAGTGCTTTTGGTCTCGGTTGTAACTAAAAGTGTGGTAGGGGGAATCACACCACTAGAGAAATCAAATAGGCTGGCCTTAGAACTGGACATCTTAGGCTGTCATCTTCTGTCCTCTTTCCAGTTTCTGATGAGTCTTCCTCCTATTATTTCCTTCACTTTATTTTGTTTCCGCAGAAACAGTGTAATTTTTTTTCAGCAAATGGTGTTTATCTCTTGATTGGTCTGCTTCCTAAACCATGTTTCAACTTGTAATTTGGTGAAGTCCTCGTGTGAATAGATCAAGACTGGCTCTGAAGAGCTTTGCGAGAGAGATTGTTCTGAGGAAAAGCTCAGTTTGGCTTTTTCATGATTATGTTTCCTCTAAAGCAAGAAGGTTTGTGTTCCTCTATTACAAGCTGTCAAGTAGGCTCCCATTCAACAGCACACGTGGGCCTCAGCACTGATGTTTTCCCATGGTTGGCCTACGCCCAGCAGTTTATTAGCAACATGCTGTTACTGCAACAGGGTGCATTCCTAGTAGCAGTAGTAGGCTGCTAAGGATGTGTCATACTAATCACACAGTCCAGATCCCCAGTGTTTTCCTGGGGTTTGAGTTCTCCTGGAATGTCCAGCTGAAAGTGCGTAGTCACAAAGTACAACTTAATTCAATAATGACAATGTTTCATCTTACTGTGAATACTATTTATGGGGTAGTGTTTTTTGTTGAACTCCTTGAGCTCACACTGTTTCGGGTCCTGTTGCAGCCTCTGCTTTCAGTTTGAATTTAGTCGTGAGTCATGGGTTGTGTTAGTGGTTCTCCTTGCATGTAGCAAAAAAGTAGAAGTTCTTCTACTGCATTAATTAGTGAAGCTCTGTTAAAGTCCATGGGACTACATTAATTTGTTACAGTAGTAGATAATGAAGCCCATTAGGTTTTGAGTGGTGGTAGTCGGCTGTGTGTTTTAAAATGCTGTCTTCAGGAATGATGCTTAGTTCTTTGTGGATGTTTGCTGTTACTGCTGTCTGATGGGAAATACCAGTGAAGGTCAGTTAATTCCAGTGACTCCAATTTCAGTTTATTAGAACAGTAGTTCATTCTGTTGATAGACCCAGGGAAATATGAATGCCTGCAAACCCATGATTATGTCAGGAACTAATTTATAGCCGGAATTTTTTGCACTGAAGTCGTATGGTACAGCTATGAAGAGAAATTATATGTGTACAGTCCAGATCTTTGAAAGGGATAAGAACATTTCAGTCTTCTAAAATTATTTTGGAAAAAAAAGCTGTCAGGATTATCCAAGTCTTTAGTTAATTCCCAACCAGAGGTAGGCTGAATGAATACCTGTTTCTTACAGGTGTGTAAGTATTTAAATGTATTACTGAATACTGTAACCACTTTTCTATCATTTCTTATGATGCAGTAAACTCTTGGTGTCACCAGGCAGGAGCTTGCCAGAAGAATTTGAAGTCAGGCTGGGAGGTAGCAGTTGGGAATACTGGTTGTCCAGGTGGACTGACTGGGTTGTAAAGACTACATCTCATGTCAGGAGAGGGACAAAGAGAGACAAAGCTCCTTGGGAAGAAAAAATTCTGCTTCTCTGTAGGCCCTGGAGAAAAAAAAAAAAGGAGTGGGAGATTTCAAGGTGGTGCAACTCTGTCACTCAGCCATCTGCAGACCATTAGCTGGGACATACTACAGCTGACAGCCCCAGTAAAGAGGAAGTAAGCTTTGTGGCTGCTTGTGACAAAATCCCGCGCTTCTGAAGAGAAAAGCAATAGGGAAGGCTGAACCGGGAATCGTGGTGGTGTGTCCCTGTCAGTGTGTCTGGAAATTAGATAGCCAGCCGAGCCTGTGGCCTCCCAGCATCAAAATGGCTGGCCGTTCTCAAAAGTAACCGACTGCACTTGAACTTAAAAATTGTTATGCAGTTTTCTATGCGTAGTGATAATTGCCCTGAAAGGGTGTTAGAAGGTGTCAGGAGATTCGTAAAACTAAACACTCCTCTTTAAGGGCCACATTTGAGCACAAGAACTTTAGAGGTCCCTCTGAATGCCTCCAGTACTGCACATAGCTGTCCAGATTAGGGCAATTATGTAGAAGAAAAGGTGTCATTTATAACTTTATTGGGTAGAAATGAATACATTTGCCAGTAGTAAAAGGAATAGATTTTTGATTTGAAATCCATGCAAAATTTAATGTTAATAATGTATGTGTGAGGAAGCAATGAGAAATGAGTTGTGTTTAGATCAGTACATGAGATAGTCTGGAAGAAGAAGCAGAATTCTTCCAGAAAAGCATTAGTGTATGGCTTTATAGTCCTTTTGATTATCTTTTTTTTTTTTTTTTTTTTAATGGAATACTGAGTGTCACCAACCAAATGTAGTGAGAAAATACCTGTCTCATGCCACCTTTTAGCTGTTTCCCCAAATGAACCGGCACACCTTAAAATGCAAAAGAAGCACTCGGGCTGTAGGCAAACACATGAAGACAGAAGATGTCCATTTTGTGCAATTTGGGTAATGGAAGCCTTCAAAGAGTGAGTGGACCAGTTTAATTTGACGTCAAAGTTTCTCTGTGTTCCCAGTGTAAACAGACCCTAGTGAAAACAGTAATTCATTCCAATTGGAAATTCATTGAGTTTGCTAGACTAGGTTATAAAGTAGATAAGTAGATTCAGGAGAGCTTAAAAAACAAGAAATCCTTGTTACTGTTGCCTCCATAGAGGGTGAGGAGGAAATAGTTATCTTAGAGTTACTACAAATGTAGTGAAGGGAGGTATCAAGATAAAAAGCAGGGGAGAAATTGCAGAAATTGAATTGCAGTAAGTCATAAGGTTGCAATGGCTTGATCCTAGGATTTCTGAGACAAATACATAACTGACCCTCAAGTGATTTCTGAATCTTTTAATTTATTTTTAAATACTGTGTCTGTGACCTGGAGGATAGCCAACTATTAGGAAGAAAAATGATGTCTAGAATTAGTAATAAGTAAGTTGAACCCGAAACAAGTAATTGAGAAAAAGAAATTAAGTCAACCTCCTAAAACACCTAGATGAACGTCTTAGGAGAATATATAACTGCTGCTCACTTTAAGAAGACAAGTATGCAGATCTGCTGGTGGAAACAGTCATGTCCAGCCTTCTTTTCATTGTCAGCATAACTTAAAGTGAGCGTACAAATGCAGTCTTACTATCAAACACTTATCTTACTGTTAACTTACTCCTTCAAACTATTCTTATGTTTTTATGAACAGCTTGATTAAAGGGAGAAAGTTGCATGCGTGTTCTTAAAAAAAAGATTGTAAATAATTTGACATTGTAGTTGTTTACAGCAAGCACTTCTGTAAGGTTTTCTATTTCACTCATGCCATATTCTGCAAATTGAAGTTGTGTTGAGTCATTAGGTCTTTCTTCTTCTTTTAGGGATAGATCTTTCAGGACAGGAGTCATTTGGGATTTTGGAAATACTAGGTCTTGTGAAGAAAAGGATATAATTTTTACTTCAACATTGAAGTCATTGAACACTGGGCAATGTTATGCATTGGGGACTGCAAAATAAGGCATCAAGTTTCCCTGTCAAAAAATTACAATAAAAAGACAAGTTAAAATGGTTTGTACATTAAAAGAAAAAAAGTGACTAAGGAGGATAAAAAAATTTAACGTGTGTCTATTTCAGTAATTATTTTGGACTTTTCCTGTGTGAACAGTTCTCGTTTTGAAAACAGACAATGGTAAAAGAGAAAAATATCCTTGTGCTGAGTAGATAATAAAAGTCCTAGATATACACTGAGATTAACATGCTAAAGCTTTGAAATAGAAAAGGTAGAGATATGATGAGGGTATTTAATAATACATATCCTAGTTTCTGTGATTTTATTTTTTCCCATTAGAGAAACAAAAAGTCATATGATAGGAAAAGAAATTTGAATTACAAAATATTTTTAAATTAATAATGCATTAACCAAACAGTATTGAAGTAAGAATTTCAGGAGAGTTCCTCTCTTCCAAAGCTATAGAGGTGTTATATACAGATGAACCATTTTTAAATGAAATAGAAGAGCAAAACAAGAAAAAAAATAAGAGTGCATGCTCTGAATACCGTAAAAAGATGTTTTGCATTACATCATGTTATACAATTGCTTGCCTCTGTTTGAGGGGTTTTTAGCTGTTCTGCTGAAGCAATTCAAATTGCTCTAAAGGAAGGATACCAAACATTAGGGACCACCAATGTAATTGTTCCTGTTTTGGTTACTGCATCACTAACCAGTTTGACTTGCATGGCTGTTTGACCAGCACATGCTACTCTTGGTAGTCTTGGTTCAAAACAGCTGAGAAGTTACTTTGCAGTGTGGGTAGACAGTAGCCTCTGAATACTTACATCCGCACCTAGTTATAATCATGTAGTTTGCTGTACCAATACACAATCTTGATATTAGATTAGAAAATAACACAATTTAAAAATTTTAATTCTACTTAGTATTGCTTGATTTTACTTTATAGCAGCTTGTTATGAGTATTTGAGGTTTTCTGTTTCATTTGAATATAGGTCAAGTGAGAGCTGCAGTTGAATAAAACAGATTATGCTTAAATTTGACAGCTATGCTACCATGCTGTCACCTATGTCACACTATGCTACCACCAATGGTTTGTGGCTCGTTCACTTTAGGGTAATAGTACTGAATATCTGATGCATCTAAAGTTAATGACTGTTTTCAGTGTTGCCTCCTATAAAGTAATAAAGCTATTGCTGGAGTTTACAGTTGAGAGATGCTCTTGTTTAGTTGGAAAATGGAGTTTTACTGGAAGTAAGGAGATGTTTCCATATAGGAGGATTAATCTTCTTCATTGTTGGAGGTGTTAGTATGAAAAGTCCGTATCATATCCATGCTTGCTGGATTTTACACTTAAATGTGTAATCAAGATCACAGTTTTATTTTATTCACGTGCTAATTAGATATTAAGAAGATATGGAAGGACACTAAATAAGTGCCTGTAAAATATCAGGAGCTTACATTCCTGATTTAAATATATCCATCTTAACTGGCCAGTGTTACTGTTGGTACTATGAAACATAAGTTTTCTGGACATGTGAAAAAGCACTGTACCAGAATGGTAAGGCAGAGGATGTGCAGATAACTGCTGTATTTTTAAAGTTTTCTACTTTTGATTGAAGCAGATTATTTATTGAAGTACAGTCACCCTTGGATCAGCCTGGATGTAGAAAATGAGAATAGCAAGACACTGAAGTAGGATATACCTAGAAATACCTAAAGCCTCTTCAAAGATGATGTTAGACATGCAAAGGCAGTTTGGAGCAACAGTATCATGGGTATGTCTTCTTCAGCAGCTGTCAAAGTGCAGTTCTGCAAAGTGCATGTTCTGCTGCAACAGTTTAATGGCTGCAAGATGATCATATCTCTGATTTGAAATTAATTGTGAATACCTGTGAAAATTAGGTAATGCCTTTGGGTCCGTGACGAGTTACCAGTACATTCTGTTACACATGGTTTATGCAAGTGATGAAACCTGATAATTGTTTGTTGAGTCTTTATGAAGCAAACAGAAAACTGCAGAAAGTAATCCCACAATATATACATAATAGCATGGCCCTTTCTGTTGATTTAAATTGGAAAAATTAGTTACATTTTGAACTCACCAGAAGGATTTAGGATACTAAGACGGACTGTAATTTGCAGTAAGGAGGTAGGTGCCCAACTTCAAGTTCTTTCAAAGCTTCTGCTCTGCGATTCTGTTTTCATGTTTGTGGAAATGACCTGTTACTCATCTCATAATTCAAGCTGATGTTCATTTTAAAGGAGTTGTGCAAAATTTCGCATACTTTTTTGTGAGATTTTCAATTCTGAGACCCAAAATACTATTTCAGTGACTTGTAGTTGTTACATAGATACCCTAGAAGAAACTATACAAAAAAGAGTTAACAACAGATACTGATCATAAAATATTTGATAAAATTAAAAAAATGAGCAATACTTCTGCTTTCTGCATTCTCTCCTGTGCTTGGATATGAATTTTTATCCAAGCTTTTCAATACTTAAGAACATTTACAGTCGAGGTTTTAACTAGACACTTGTGGTATTTCACTGAGAGTACAACATGGTCATTTTCTGCAGCTGGCAAGAAAATAATTTAGACCTATGTATCAACCACGTACCTTCCTCTTTCTCCTATAGTTTAATTCCTGTTAGTAATTATCAGTACACCCTTCAACGGTAACAGCAGAGATACTGCTCACTGATACTTTTCCTGTGTTACTCTTAAAGTACTGAAAATACTAACTCCTGTCCTAAGACTTTGTAGTTAGGGATGATGGTAGGTTCTTCCTGTGAATCTGTTACCTGTAGCATTTTTACTTTGAAATACAAATGCTGAGCTCTCTTGAAGTGATAAGTGCATGAGCTCTGATATAACTCATTATTCCCCTTACATCTTGTTACACAAATGGAAATGCTTTGGAAAGTAAGACAGGAGTAAAGCTCAGTTATTGATAATGCTCACTCTGTTTGCAGCATGTATTAATACAAACTCTTATATTTGTGGTGGCAATCACTAGATGGCACTGCTCTATGGTCTTTTTAAGTTGTTACATTTTCTTTTTCTTAAAATATTCATTCTCTTCTCTGATACATGACATAGTGAATTATTACTGGTTTTATTGTGTAATATCTCTGGGATTTGTGGCAAATGGCAAGAAAATTTGACTAAAATAGTTTTTAATTTGACTGAAATAATTTTTGAGGAAGGTTAAGTTCCTGAGCATGTTGGCATTTTGGTTAAGTGTTTGGCAAGAGAAGAAGCATGCTGTTTGACAGTCTCTATTCCAGGACTAGTAAATAGAAAATGACAGACAAAAAAGCCACAATAAGAATATTCTTCAATTCTGTGTTGCTGATATCTTCTCCAGTTGTAAATCAGCATGTAAGTATATCTTTTACTTCTTGGCAGGAAGGTGACCATGTAATCCTAAATTTGCTAGCTGGCAATTCTCGCTTTTCTGATCTTAAATTGCTCAGTTGTCAGTGCAGTCAGTGCAGCCTTTAGCCAAGTGCATAATGAACAGGAAGATGTAAGACGACTTAATCCCTTCTGTCACTGGAGCACTGGCAAGGTGTATTGCTGAGACTGTTTATTCAACAAACTTCTGTGAATAGACTGCTCTAACTACTCCCCTCCAGATTCAAAAATGTTCTTCGGACATCAGCACTGCAACAACACTGTTAGTAAACAGCAACCACAAAGTTAAAGAGCCTAGTAGACCTAAAACTGTCAGCAGCAATAGCCTGCCAAAATCAGGAAGGGAGAGCTGTTGTTTGTGTGTGGCATCTTTTAAAAATTTAAGTACTGTCACTAGTGCCTAATCTGTCACTAAAGTTAAATATGCTGGGGTAGCGAAGTTCAGTGGAACTTCTGTAAAGGGTAGTGTCTTAAAAATCCTGGTTTACTCCTGAATTTTGTTGTTTTGCTATATTGGCACCCTGGCACAGTGGGGCTCCAGGTCTTTCTGGTTCCTCGTTTATTTGAAGAACAGTATAAAAGAGTACACTTCTCTAATGGCTGCATATAAATGGAACTGCTTTTGATCTCCAGTAAATCTGTCTCTGGAGTCTCTTCAGTTCTGGCTGGAAGTACAGTAAGGCATCTTTAAACCAGAAGTTTAGTGAGGTTCTCTTAACATCAGACTCACTGTGGGATTCTCTCAAGTGTAGGTGCCAATACTCTCAGTAGTGGCAGCCAGTAGGCATTAACTGTTGTCAAATTTTGAATGATTAAAGAGTTTAGACACTCATTTCTGAGCTTGTCATTTGCAAAGGATACTACCTTTTGAAATTATTACAGTGATGGTTGGAGCTGTGAGTGTGATTTTGGGGTTTATTCCAGAAAAAGGACTCTCATCTAGTTCTTGGTTAAAATTAAATTTACACTCCCATGTGTTCATATTGTGTACTATAAAGTTTGGGAAGTTTTAAATGAAAACCTTCTTTCTAGTGTGACAATTTTAACTGCTTATACAGATATATAAACAGCTGTTCTTTCAGTTTTCGAAAGCTTTTTGTTATCAGTTTGTTTTTCTTTTTTGTTAATAAAATGCAATCACAAAAATGCAACAGTATTTAGCCCAAGACTTTCAGAAAATATTTTTGGGAGGCAAAACTATAAATTCTTTGAAAGAAAATATTGAAGCTACTGCATGAATTGCTTTTCAACATGGACACTTTTTTAATAATGAAATTGAAGTGAAACGGTTGTTCTTAAATTACTTTCAAAAATGAAGATGTATATTTCATTATGCATTTATTTAATCTGGTTGCTTTTGTAAAATTATCATTTTAAATAATCTGCACATTTGCTTTTGGTGATGATAATTTGCTGCAGAGAGAGATAGATGAAAACAAATTTTGCAGAAATTATCCATTAGTCACTTTGGAACTTCATCCAAAGAAATCTGTAAAATCTAGTTTATTTCATAATTCATGATTTTTGATGTGAAGATTCTGGAGACCTGAGCGTGGTCTTGGCATGCTAGTACTGTTCAAGAGGATGTCAGTTTATATGTGCTTTTAATTAGCAGTTTCAGATTAAAGTAGAATGCAGATGAGGCAGTAGGTGATGCTAGCTTCAGGTTGGAAGAGTCTAGGTTGGAGAATAACTTGCTCTGGATATTGAGACTGTCTTCATGCAGCAACCAAGTATTTGATACAGGCACGTCAGTAGAGGGATACTGATTTTTATCACATGACGGTTTTGATAACAATATGCTTGTGTCTGATTTCGAAATGTCGTTCGAGCTGTTTTGTTTGAAGAATTACATTTGTGGACTCTACATATGTTGTAGTGAGGAAACCATTTGTTCACCAGCTTCTGAGTTGGCAGTCCATTATGAGTACATCTCACCAGTGGTTGGAATCTGAACCTCATTCTGTATTCATTTCTGGATATAGTGCTCTGAATTGGTGAATATCTTAAGAGAGACTGAATGAGCTGTGACCGAATTATACAAGAAACTGTCATATAGACTGCAGTGTAACAACAAAAAAGTCTTAAAATAATTCATTTTCTTTTAGTGCTAGGAAAGTGACTTTAGTAACACAGGAAACCATTGTTATGCCTAAGGCTGTTCTGTCTCTACTTGACTCAAGAGTCAAACTAAGAATTCTTCCATGGCTTCCCTTATTGCCTTACTTTTAGTTATGGCTGTAAAAGAAGAGACATGCATTTTATACTCTGCTGGGGCAGGAGGCTGAGGCTGCAGCACTTCTGCCTTCAGTTCCTTGTGGGAAACTTATTAAAGATAAGGACTGCTCTTTTGCTAAAAAACTGATTTCCCCCTCCCCCAAAAAGCATAGAAGAATTTTATGGCAATTTTTTTTGGTTTGTTGTTTGATGAAGTAGAGATCAGATTACTTTCAAAATATTAACTAGTGTTTTATTTACAAGGTCTAAGAAGATTGTGGGAGATTTTCAGGTATTTCCTAATTTGTACTTCAAACTGAAAACTGGCCACTTTGTTTCATAACCAGTAATTGAATTTAAAAATGAAAAATAAAAAGTCGCCAAGTACACTTCTAAACATATGCATAGATATGAAACACTTACTTTCCAATGTAAGTAGCGTTACTGTCACAACAGTAATTTGGAGATATTCTTTGCATGAGGGTAGAATATACATATATAATACCGATTTTCTTTATGAATGTAATGTATATATAGAAAAGCTCCTTTGTAGGTACTTAAAATATTTTAGTGTTGTACGTAGAGTGGTTATGGCTAGATAACTTTACAAATGCACTTTGAAAATCTTCAAGGTTACCATGGGATGTTACTGCTTTATAGAACGTAACATATTCCCAAGCTGTAGAAAACCCTGCAGCTTTGTTAAATAAGCTAAAAAATACTTTTAATGGTGAACCATATAAAATGGAAAATAGCTTGATACAAAAATACAAGAGCACTTGGGGATGTCTTAGAGACATTTGATGAGCTCTCCAGTATTCTATAGTTATTACATTGCGCAGTAACCTAGAATTTCAAACATGATGAATAAGTGCTTATTAAATCACATAAATTAGTCCCTCTAATGAAGCTGTACTTTACATAAGTCTCAGGGGCTTAAGTTAGTTGTCTCAAATGAGTGGGCTAAATTGTACTGAATAAGCATATTGTTTTTGTATTGTACTATGTATTTTTTTTTGTTGTAGTAGTAGTTCAGTGAACTCATCTCTACAGATGGTTTGTCAAGGCTGAATCTTTGATACTTGGTAAAAGTCTTGGCAGTGAACTTGAGAGGAGCAGTTATTCACAGTACTAATTTCTGAAAAGGCATGTGCTAGTGTAAGTCTGGCTTTTGTTGCTTTTCCTGAGTATTTTTGAAAAAGGAAGAGGAAACTGCAATTCATTGCTAGGTTCTAACACACTAGTCTCAAGTGCCTGCTAAACTAGGTAGGAGTCAGACCTGAGATATCTCTTTACAGATTCTTTAGGGAAAGGGTACTCTTTTCCAAAGGAACAGTCAGATTTCCCCAGATCATCCGTCTGTGGGTTTTTCTCTGAATTAAAGTGTGCAAACCATCCATAGGTGTGTAAACTCAACACTTAGAGGTTTTATTACAAGGATAACAAATACAGAGGGCTCCAAGTAGGGGTTTTGACTTTTTGAAATTAAAATAAGACCACTTAGCTTAAGAGTGAATAATGTATCCCTTCTTTAAGCATTACTGTCTTTAATATGGTACAGCAAAAGTAAGACTTTTTAACAAGCACATCTATGCATATTCATACAGAACATTCTCTTATTTTTGTTAAGAAATTCAAAATTTCTTGGAGAAGTTTGGTTTTTATTTTAGGAACATGAAGAAGAACTTTTTGAACTTACTGCTGTCACAACAGCTTCTTTATAGCTTCTGTCACCAAGCAAGAAAAAATGTAAAGGGAAGAAAAAGTTTTATTAAACAATCACCATAACACTGGATTCATTTTAGCTATTTATTTTTTAGCAATTGACCTCACAAGGACATTGGACTGAAAAACATTTTTGCATACAATAAAAATAATTCCACAAATCACTCCTAGTTGAAAGGTACGTTTTGTCTAATGATTGCTGAAGGTAGTCCTTGGAAGGAGGTAGACTAGTATGTCAGATTGGTAGATACATACTTAAATAGAGGTGTAAATAAACAGTACTGACATTTCCAAGCCAAGCAATCATTGAATTAATCCTTTCCTTTTTTTTTTAAAAAAAAAAAAAAATCATTTAAAGGAAGAAAATAACTAAGAAGGACTTTGTGAGTAATGCCACCATGTTTTTATTTGACTTCAGTTAAACAGATTTAATTACTGTATTGAAATGACACTGTAATTCAGTTGGACTGGAGCAGACACTGAAGTGGTACAAACTGTTGTATTAAAAGGATCATGTAAACCAGCTCAAGATTTACTCAATTTTTCAAATAGCGTTCTTGCTTTGATTTAATATGAAAGTTGGTTCATATTGCTATTGGAAAAGATATGAAGCATTTACCTTTAGAAAACAGATAACCATTGAAAAATGGAGTTGCACATGCTTTTCAGCTCTTCCCCAAACTTTAGGTCACTGGTGAACTTTTGGTTTTGTCTTTTGTTTCCATTTAAGCCCCACTCTGTGGTACCTTTTTTAACTTCAGCATACTCCTTTTCATTCTAATGTTACACAAATTGTGTAATGATTGCAAGCTTTTTTTGAGTTTGTTTTGATATCACTCTGCTATTGTTTTTAACAGGAATTTAGGTCTTTGTACAATAAGCAACACTAATACAAAGTAAAGTTTGAAAAAAGTGGATGTTATTACCAGTAAGCATAGTAAAAGTATGTCTGTTCAGCATCTTGTTTCAAAGGATTTTTTTTCCAATGTGGTGTTTGAAATACTTCCCATTTTTATTTTTCAGTACAGATACTAAATGGGAGGATTAACTCTTGCTGTTGCCACAAAATGCTGGTTTCAAAAGACATGTCTTTCCATTCTGTAGATCTCTGCAGGAGGGACTGGTTTGAAACCTGTCATGCCAGGAGAATTATATTCTTTCTTCAGTACAGTTTTTTGATTCAGTATGAAGCATGCCATCTGGTGAAATTGACTGATTCACTGTTATTTCTGCCCAAGGGAGCAAAATGTGTTACAGGTTGAAAAAAAAAAAAAAGAGTAGAACTGGATCCTCAGTTGGTGGGAAGTGGTTTATCTTTCTTTAGATCCTTTGCTGTCAGTGATGCTGTTGTGATTTCTATGAGGGGAAAAAATTGGTTTACAAGTGTAAAACTTTGTCTAGTATTGTGAACATTTAATCAATTTTAATTTGCTCTGTCAGGGTGGTGTAAGAACTGATAGACAAAACCAAATAGGATATATGAAATCTGTATTTTACTGCTAACAGTAGATTTGGAATCACTTTTCGGTGTTGCATCCAGGGAGTCTTTGGAAGAATCATATAGAAATGTATTTCCTTGACTTATTATATGCCACTGACTTTTATTTTCTGTTTGAACAAAATTTCTCAGAAAAATAAGTTGTTTTTTTCACATGGTATAGCCTGAACAGCATTCCAAATCATAAAGCTTACTCCCAGCAGTCTTTCCATCCTGGTTATCTTCTGTGCCCCTGTTGATTTATAGTGTGTTCTCCTATTAGACTTGCTGTTCCCTTTACTTCTGATTTCTGCTGCATGGTTAGGGAAAGTACCAGACACAAAGACTGTCAGTACATGAGTGCAGAGGTTTCTAAGTCACAGATCATGAGAGTGAGTTACTTGGGAGGCAGATAAATACCTGGTTTATAGGTGTTTAGATCTTAAAGACTGCAATAAAATACCCAAAGAAGACACTAAGTAATCCCATTCTCAGAGCAGAGGTTGATACCAGGACTTTCAGTGTTGGATGTTGAAGCTAAAAATAACATGTTACTTTGACATAGTGTTACTGTAATAGAATCATAGAATCTTTTAGGTTGGAAAAGACCTTTATGATCATTGAGTCTGTGGTGGGTTGATCGTGGCTGGACACCAGGTGCCCACTAAGCTGCTCCATCACTCCCTCCTCAGCAGTACACTGGGGAGAAAATAAGATGGAAAAAAACCTCGTGGGTCAAGATAAAGGCAGTTTAATAAAGCAAAAGCAAAGGCCATGTGTGGAAGCAAAGGGAAACAAAGATTTGTTCCCTATTTCTCGTCAGCAGGCAATGTCCAACTACTTCCTGAAAAGCGGGGCTTCAGTACATGGAGCGGTTGCTCCAGAAGACAAAGTTCGTAATAACAAATGTCCCCCTCCCCCTTCCTCCTCCGTTTCTCTTAGCTTTTATTGCTGAGCAGATCATAGAATCATATGGGGTTGGAAGGGACCTCTGGAGATCATCGAGTCCAATCCCCCTGCCGGAGCAGGTCTACCTACAGCACGTTGCACAGGAACTTGTCATATAGTATGGAATATCCCTTTGGTCAGTTTGGGTCAGCTGTCCTTGCTATGTCCCCTCCCAAAGTCTTGCCCACCCCCAACCTACTGGTGAGGGGAAAGGTTGGAGAGAAAGCCCTGATGCTGTGCAATCCCTGCTGAGCAGTAGCCAAAGCACTGGTGTGTTACCAATATCTTTCCAGCTACCAGTGCAAAGCACCGCACTATGAGGGCTGCAATGGGGAAAATTAACTCCACATCAGCCAGACCCAATATAGAGTCCAATCATAAACCTAACACTGTGAAGTCCAGTACTAAACTATGTCTACACATACATGTCTTTTAAATACCTCGAGGGCTGGTGTTGTGGTTTAACCGAGCAGGCAGCTAAACATCACACAACCATTTTCTCACTGACCCCCCAGTGGGATGGGGGAGAGAATTGGGAAAAAAAGGTAAAACTCGTGGGCTAAGATAAAGACAATTGAATGGGACAGAAAAGAAAGGGAAAATAATGATAAAAGAATATACAAAACAAGTGATGCATGGTGCAGTTGCTCACTACCCTGTGACTGATACTCAGCTGGTCACCAAACAGTGGCTGCCATCCACCCAGCCAACTCACCCCAGCTTCATATGCTGAGCATGATGTCGTATGGTATGGATTAGCTCTTTCGCCAGTTGGGGTCAGCTGTCCTGGCTGTGTCCTCTCCCAACTTCTTATGCACCCACAACCTCCTCTGTGGCAGAGCGGATGAAAAGCTGAAAAGTCCTTGACTCTGTGCAAGCACGGCTTAGCAGCAACTGAAACATCAGTATGTTACCACATTATTCTCATTCTAAATCCAAAACACAGCACTATCCCAGCTCCTAGGAAAAAAAATAACTATCCCAGCCAAAACCAGGACAGATAGTGACTTAACCACTTCCCTGGGCAGCCTGTTCCAATGCTTAACAACCTTTTTGCTCCCTATCCTTGTTCCTTCATTTGTGTAATTTGCAGTTGCAGAAATAAGATTCCTTCTTCCAAAGACCAGAAAGGAAATGGATACTAAGACTTGAGCATGTCTCTTAGAAGATTTTTTTTTTCTGAGAGATTTAGTACCAGTCCTGCAACATTTCAAGAACTTTACCTAGCTGTCAGATATGATATAGCTTTGAATCCCAGCTCCTAGGAAAAAAAATAACTATCCCAGCCAAAACCAGGACAGATAGTGACTTAACCACTTCCCTGGGCAGCCTGTTCCAATGCTTAACAACCTTTTTGCTCCCTATCCTTGTTCCTTCATTTGTGTAATTTGCAGTTGCAGAAATAAGATTCCTTCTTCCAAAGACCAGAAAGGAAATGGATACTAAGACTTGAGCATGTCTCTTAGAAGATTTTTTTTTTCTGAGAGATTTAGTACCAGTCCTGCAACATTTCAAGAACTTTACCTAGCTGTCAGATATGATATAGCTTTGAGATGTTCAGATAGTTGGTAAGCATCTATTTCCTTAGGGATACCATGCCACTTCTTGCAACTAAAATAGGAAAAATTAAAATAGAAAGTTGAAAACTATCAGATAAATGCACTCACATTCACATTGAGGGAATTGGCCCAGTGTGAAGTAAACATTCTCATTCCCTTTGCTTGTAAATAGTCCTCAGGGCATAGTTTTCTGACCAACCCAAGCAGACTGTGTTGGTCCAAATGAAAAAGATAAATGTTTTTGTTTAAATCTATTTTGTTTGCAGGCAGGCCAAGTGTTAGGTCTTGTTGACTGTGTGGCTGTGTGAGCATTACTGTAGGGGCAAAGGAGATGCCATCTTTTTCGGGTGGCATTACAAAGTTGGATTGACTTAAGCCAAACTGGGATGAATGGTCTTGGAGCCATGGAAGCAGTGTGCAGGGACTTAGAACTGAGATTTGCTAATGGTGTCCTGTGTGCCTAGAGCTACATGCTTTTCCTTTGTAAAGCTTCAGTGATGTTTTGTTGTGTTGTTTTCTGCATAGTCTGTTATTACTGCCCAGAATTCAAGCCGACTGTGGGAGTAAGTGACATTGACCATATTTCTGTGCTGTAACACTCAGCAAATCTTGAGTGGACCTGGTAGATACAAAGGTAGTGCTATATTTTGAGCATGTAAACACATCTGAGTTTGCTCTGTTTTATGTGAACTCTTTGCCCTGTAGTAGTGATGCTCCCCCACCTTGATAACTCTGCCACAGCAGGATATGCCAAGTGTAGTATGTATCTGTGCATTAAATATATTCAGTACTGTGCCTTTGTAAAGTTGCTTTCTGAGGAGCATTGTCTTAATAAGTCAGTGTAGTTGGAATATAATGAAGAGTAGGTGAAATGATGGATTACTTAGTAGTTTTTTTAATATGAGCGTAGAGCAGATTTTTTGATTCCTTATTACTTTTCCAGCTACTTTTAGTTCATCTGAGTTAAAAAAAACCCCACAATAATTCTAAAATATTTAAAGTATTTATCACCATTTAGAGCTTCAATAACTGCAGGGCAAAATTGCTAAATCTAGATAATCAGCAATAGTTTAGAATATTTTTTATTCTTTTTTGTCGTCTGTGGTGGAGCTGCCAGCCTTGGAAAGCCTAATAGATTTAATGGACAATGTCAAGGTTGGACAGGAGGAAAAGAAGACAGACTGTGGGTGTAGGAAGAGTCTTGGGAGAAAACAGACTGAAAGGTCTGACCATAAATATTGCTTAGACTTTTGGCAGATAAGGCAACTAGATATTATCACGACAGTACTAAGATTTAGTTGCACAATTAAAGATGAGTGAATGGTACATCATCATAAAACTATACTCTCAATTCACTCATTGAGAGTGAATAAGAATGGTGTGATTATTCCAATTTGTGCAAGGTAAAAGTAGTTGAAAGAGAGTTAATGACTTGGTCTAGAGAACAATTATAGTCACTTAGGTAATCTTGTAATTCTTGTTGGGAATATGAAGACCAGATTCTGAAATGTGATCTGTAGTAAGGTGGATGCAATGGAAGAGGAAGGCATTGGATTTTGTTTTTAAGACTTCTACAAAAAAATGCTTTATGACTTCTTTCCTTTAGAAAGGGGGATCAAAAAAAGAAAATTGAAGCTTGAAATCCTAGTTTGTGTAGAGATTTGGAAGAGAGGATCTGTTACTACTAAAATGAACCAACAGCAGTTGATCCAAAATTTTTTGAGTTATGTTTTGTTTCTATTTCATCTTCATGTTTTCATGTGTGCCATTATAATATAAAGTAATATAAACAGAATTTGAAAGGAGAAGTAATTTGGAAGCAATAATTGTGACATTGTCAGAACATATTTTCCCTTTTTTTTCCAAAATGAACCTCCCGATTAGAAACAGCTGGATTTTGTGAAGAGTTACATTCTAACAAATGTATCTAGTAATGGAATACAGTTCTACTACATTATTTTTTCTAGTTTGCTCTATTTTCTGCTTCAAGTCTATCATATTTGAAGTTGGGGTGTGTAAAAATGTCCAGAGCATAGGCAAATTGAAAACAAGATTGATAAAATAGAATGTTGAGGGGATTTGTGGGAAAATGATCTAATAGTAAGTGGGGAGAAAGAAAAATTTCCCTTATGTATACATATATATACAGTCATGTACACCATTGCCCACTGCATAAATGAGACTTCAGTGATCAGTTAATGTGAAAGCTGATTGTTCATGTGCTGTAGTTTATCCTGGGAGAGTTTGGATTGCCTTAGCAATGTGCAGTGGAAATTATATCACTCAGGAGAGATACTTCCTGAACATGTTTTCTGTTTATACTATTTATTTTAGTTGACTTTTTTTTTGTCAATGAATATCTGTGTGTAAGTGTTCTTCCTTAAAGAATGCTGATATTCTCTCTTTGTATTGGAAGTTTTTTAGATTGCCATAACATGGTGTTCGTTTGTTTAGGTGGGTAATGAAATTATTACTTTCAAATAATTTCTTTAGCTAGTTGTGAACTGTTCACGTAAGCAGGTTTGGGCCTTGGGTAGTAAAAGTAAGAATAGCTTCTATGAATATTTTGGAGAGTTGAAGATTTCAACAACTTGAAAATTTGTTTTATGTTTCTATCACTATCAATTCCTCTTCTAGCCTTTTCCTCCTGTATCACGGAGAACTGAGAGCCCAGAAAGTGTCTGTTGATGCTGATGTTTGGTTTAATGTATGACATTTGCCTCATTTGAGTGACAGGCTATACTAACCACGCTGACAAGCTTTAGCAATGGCATACGCAGAGTTTATTTAGCACCCGGGCAACTGTCCAGAAGAAATTCACAGTGAAAATCAGTGTCCTATTCCTTTTGATAGAGATAAGACAGAACTTAACAAGAAGAAACAGTTATTTTTTTTAATGACACTGAATTTACGCAGTCATGTAGCTCCTTTAATTTCTGTTTGAAGACAGGCAATGAGGTCAGTGCTACACATTATGACCATAAACTCTTATGGGTATACCTGCTCTTTAGTAAGTGAATCTCATGTGGGTGGTCTGAGACTCTAAAAAGAAGATAAATCATATGTGCAGCATGACTGATTTTGAGGGATAAATCTAGTAGTTGAAATGTGCCGATCCTTTTAATAAAAACATAACCTACCATACTTGATGTTTCTGCAGGTAAACACACATACATGGGGAAAATATACAACTTGGGCAGCAGATAAATGACATGTTAAAATGGACATTCCTTTTTCTGTCATACTAAATACACATTTATGAACATGTTACTAATTATGGCTGGAGTATATTATTTCAGCTTCTGTAATAAGTTCTGAAATAAGTTCAGAAGGCCAAGATGTATTTATCAGTTATTCCTATTGGTGTGGTCATACATTGGACAAGAAATAAGGACTTAGCTTATGATATCAGTTAAACAGTGGAGTGAAAAATCAGGGCAAATTACGATACAAGATCAGAAACCGTGTAGTTCTCCTTTGCATTTTGCATGAAATTCTTAAAAGTCTGATCCAACATTTCGTTGAGTGGGATAAATATGAAGCTTTTAGTAAAGCAAGTTTTGTGTTAGGTACTATACTATTCCAACCTAGACAATTCTATGATTCTATCATTATTTCCTTAAACTATAAGTGAGGTGAACCTTTGGATGTGTGTGCATGCTCTGATTTCTGCTCGGTATGTGGTTTGCTGTGACATACTGTTTATTCAGTGCTGTTTTGTTGTTAAAATAGTTTTAATAGAACCTAGAAATAAGTTGGATTTTGTTTTTTTGTTTGTTGGGGTTTTTTGTTTTTGCTGTTTTTGTTAGGGACCTCACTTTGTAGTAGTTATTTTAACTTGTACAGCTTTCATTTCTTTAGCAGTGAAATAAACTGGTTTTGATTTTTCAGTTAGGAGCAATTGCCTTAGAGGTACCAAGAACAAAAAATTCTGATGTTGGTCATCCCCTTTCTTCCTGACAGTATAAAATCAGGATGCTGTTTGTAGACCATCAACTCCTTTCTTGTCCTGAGTTGCTGTCTAAAATATCCACTCATTTCCAGGCAGAGCCTTTTCAGAAATATACTGAAGAATTTATTCCTCTACCTGACTCTACTGCTTCTGTGAAAGCAGTATGGAAGGTTACATTTTGAAATGTTACCTATTCATTGTTTGAAGTTGTAGCTTATTACTGATAATGTTAATGGATACAATTCCAGGAATTTTCCGGTCCAATTCTAGCTACAATAGATTAATTATCCACCTTTTGTTTCATTGCCATTGTTGAATCACAGTGCATTCAGGCAGAGGTGTGCTGCATTGCCTTTCCTTACAACAGTTATTGTAAAACAATTTCATGTGTTTATTTTATATATTGCCATTGATTCATTTTGTACTTGTGGTTTCAGGACGGACTTCAAACCGGGACATTACTTGATCTTAATATCTGTTTAGGGAGATTTTTCTTAGGTTCTGAATGTGGATTACTAGCCTTGATATACAGCCAGTCCAAAGTGACTCCCCTCAAGAAATCTATCATCCAGAAGCATTTCTTTCTCAAAGAGTAGTGCATCCATTAGTTTGTCCTTGGTATCATTCCTTTAATATGTAAGGACTTGATGCTGGAGGTATGAATGGTTGGTTCTATCATAACATAGCCTAGAAGGAGTGTGTGCCTGTCTAATCCTGTATTTGCCCTGTCTTTGTTGCTAGGTTTCCTTAGAAAAGAGTCACAGTTACTTGGAATCTGCTGCTGAAGTTCCTCTCTATGCTTCAGTTTCTCCAATGTCCTTACAATGCTCTCACTGTTCTCTAAGAGTAGTAGACTACAGAGTGCAGTAGGGGGCTGATTTTATATTTTCTGTGTCAGTATTATCACTCCATTTTACATATAGTTGTGTTTCATCAGGATTACTTACCTGATTTTTGTAATTTTTTTAAAGTTTTCTTTCGTTTGGTCACTAGGTGAAACATTAGCCCTCTCTAGTTTGTAGTAATCACTTACTTGCTAGAGAACAAAGTGAGAAAACTTGTGTGTTGAAATAAAGACAGCCAATAAAGCAAAGCTGTGCATGAAAGCAAAGCAAAATGAGGATTTCATCCACTGATGCCCACTGTCTGGAAGATGTTTAGCCATTTCCAGGAAAGCAGGGTTCCATCATGTGTAATGGTTCCTTGGGAAGACAAACTCTGTAACTCCAACTGTCACCCCCTTCCTCCTTCTTTCCCAGGCTTTTGTTGTTAAGTATGGTGTCATATGGTATGGGATATCCCTTTGGTCAATTGGGGCAGCTATCCCAGTTGTCCCCCCTTCCAATTTCTTGTGCACCCCCAGCCTGCTTGCTGACAGGGCAGTGTGAGGGGCAGAAAAAGCTTTGACAGTATTGTGCAAATACTGTTCAGCAATAGCTAAAATATGGGTGTTTTATCAATACTGTTTTGGTCACAAATCTAAAACATAGCACCCTGTGACCTACTATGGAGAAAATTAACTATACCCCAAATAAAACCAGTACACCTATCTTCACAAAGCATAAATGGTCTTTGCCTGTCTTGTTGTTTAATTTGTCTCCTTTTGCTTTTTCAGTCTATCATTTTTGTTCAAAGCAGTGATTGATGTCTTATATCTTTTTTTTTTTAAGAGGTTTCTTTCAGCGTTGGACTCCTGTTGTTTCTGAACTTTCGCTATTTTCTATGAACTGATTACTAGGCTTCTGTGTCACTTGGTCAGTGTTAACTCTGACTCACTGATCTCATCTACTTCAGAGACTTCAGTGGAATCTTTCTAAAGGACATGGGAGCATTGCTAAAATAAATGAAGTGAACAAGCAGTTCACTATCTGCTCCTGCCTCCAAGGAAAAGGTAAATCACATGACTAACCTTTTGGAGGAAACATTTTATTTCACAAGATCCACAAAATCTCACAACAAACCAAAATATTAATTCATATTTTTCATTCAAAATTTGCCTCTATGCTACTTATTTTTAGAATTGGAATATTTTTATTATTTAATAAAACAAAAGAGACCTTTCAGCATGAATAACAAGAAGACTGTAAACATCTTGTATCTAATCTTAAAGAATGAATCAACACATGTTGAAGAATTTTCTGGATTATGCACTGGAAAAAGCAGCTATATATACTTGGCCTGCTTAGAGGCATGCAGTTTCTATAGCAGCTTGAAAAATGACAGGAAGTTTAGTAAAAGGGAAACCCATTTCTTTAGTTCCAAGATTTATGAATAACCAAGTGTGATAGTGCTGTTAGAGTTCTAAGAGGAAAGTGGCAACTCTGTTATCGCACAAAATTAAGTACAACAGTTGTAGTAATGAAAGTTATTTTGACGTGGTCAGAAAGAGGTTAAAAAAAGTCAAAAGGAAGATGGACACAGAAGGGAAGAGTTGAGCCAGAAATTCTATCGAGAAAAAAGTCTTTTCATATCATTAGAACAGATGTTAGGTAGTAGAGACCTTTCATATTGGAGCTTGAAGGTTTACAATGTTTAAGTGTATGAAGCTCTTAGAGTAGTTTCTACATATTCTGACTAAATGCTGTACTGGTCATTCTAGATTTCTGTGAAAGTAATACCTTGCAGTACCAATTCTTCTTTACACTTCTTCGCTTTCTTCTTTATACTCAATGTCTTTGCAGAAAAAAGCGATTTGCTAGGGAGAAAATTTATTCTGGATTCTAGTGAATTTTAGATAATTGAATGAGAACCATGAAGTGCTTTCCTGTTAGTTTCCAGTTAGTTTTTTCTTACATCAGTTTTGCATAGCTTATCAGATGAATAACCAGTGTCAGCGTCTTGTATTGTTTTTCCTCTTGTTACTGTTTCCTTTCTAGTCTTTTGTCTCTCAGTGCCACCGTCTGAAAGGCACAGCAAGAATTGAAAAAGGTACACAATGGCACAGCATAAAAAGAGCAGAGGTTTCAGTAGTCGTTATCCCTGTATTTGGATCATTGCTTGGCAGAGCTCAGAGGTGTTAGTTCACTGCCTTTGCTGATTGAAACATCAAGCATCCTGCTTTCCTGAAAGCAATGCTACCAACAGAAAAGTTGAGAAGTCATTTGTCAACATTTATTAGCACTACTAAAATGATACCTTGTGTAGTCTTAGAATTGCTGCACTGCACAGCAGAGCAGTTATCCCTGTGATAATGGGGTACTTAAGGTTGTCCTGTTCCATGAGTGCCCAGTAATGAGTAGCCTGCTGGTTAAGTACATGCCAAGACTTTCATCAAGTACTCAGTCCAGCAGGTCTCTTCATTTCAAAGTGTTTTCTCTAATAATAATAAAAAAAAGAAGAGTGATACATTCAAGCATATGCATTAGGTAGCTCTGGAAGAAAGAGACCAAGATAAAAGGCAATAATTAAAAATTAAATTATGTCTCAAAGTGAAATGTTAAGAGCCACTCATTGGGACAGGATCACAGGTGACCCATGATTTCCAAAGCACATAAACTCAGATATTTAAGGAGACATAGTTAAATCTCTTTGTATTAATGAATGGTTTACTTGAGGGACACAGAACTAAATCATCTCAGCATAAATGGAAGTCAGTAGTTTACTACGTATCAGACTGTGCATTGGTGTTTCATTTATGATTATTTGTGTTCAGTTGTTCCCTCCATTCTTTCTTCCGTAGAGACAAGAAAAGTAAGGAAAAACTGCTGCTTCTAACCAAAGGACTGTCATAATCCAATGAAAAATATTCTGACATTTTCTCTGTACTCTAGACTGCCAGTAGATGAAATCAGTTATGGACTCACTTTGAAAAAAAGGCCTGTGTTAAACACAGGTGAAAAAAAGGGAAAATCAAAAATAAGGATGTTGGAATTACAGCTTTTGGGAGTTTTGCACAGACATGGAAAGAATAGAAAAAAATTATGGTTCTGTTTGTATTCTCTGCTGGAGCTCTTCATTTCAAAGTGTAATGCCCCAGATACACAAGAACAGATTTCAGGACCTGTGTTGTAAGTTAGGTTGTGTGATATGACAGAGGCATTCCCACTTAGCAGGGATCAGCCTATGTGGTTCTGCCCTTACTTTCTTTGAGTCCATTTTACGAAATAAATTAGTAAAACCTTCGTTTTGTTGGCAGTACGAGTAGTTTGGACAGCGAATGTGTTTAATAAGGACATGCTGTTTTAGCAAAGGCATTTTTATTATGAAAACTTGCAGATGAAACTTCTAATTTATGAAGGTGTGGTTCTAATTTCAGAGCCAGTGTAGGCCATGGCTGTTGTCTCACTAGAATATACCAAACGGGGTGTCCTCTCTCTTGAAAAATAGAATGGACATGTCCCTGATTTACTCGTATCACGGAGTATAGCTGCTTGCTGTTTTCTTTACATTATTATTTATCCTCTACAGATGACTTTAATTCAACAGTTGCCGGATCAGAAGCTATATTTTACATTTGGAGACCTTGTCAAGTAAATTTCTGTTCCTCAGCATCGTCAGGTCAGGAAAGCTTGTAAGTTCTTCAGGCAGAACTTTCAAAGCAGTAGAAGACCCCTCAAAATGCATGATTTGCTTGTAGAGTTGGGACATCCTCAGTATATCTTTATGTAGCCAATTTCTAATCAGAACACTCATGAATGTGTTGCTGAGTTTTGGTTCTCTCTCATATTCTTTGTCACAAAGTGATTTCCACTGGCTTTTTCCCACTTTTTTTTGATGACAAAAAAAATCCCAACCTCACCTGCTTCCCTCCTCCGCATCTCCGCAAACCCCACAAAAAACTCCACCTGATTTTGCAGGGTATGTGCCCAGTTACGATGAAACTCTCTATCAATTCTCTGTTAAAAATCAATTGTAATTTTTAACTTAATCTAAATTTATATAATAGAACAATATGCCTCTGATACCAAACTAGTTATGAACTTCTGATATTAACTAGTATGCAAGCCAACTCATGAAAACCTTCTTTCAATGCTGGATTGTTTTTACAAACTGATTTTGTTAAAGGATCTTTAGAAATATATATGTTTCAGGTGTAATGTGAAACCTGAATTTGTATACAGTGGGTTACAGCTCTGAATTTGAATACTGAGCAACTAGAAAATAACATTGTTAAAAATATTAAGTATAACCAGAAACAATTATTTCCTTTCAGATGGATTCTGTGTTCATTACTGATTTATGTAGTCCTAATTGTGAACATTTTTAAGCTGTTTTTCACTTCTATAACTGGCAGAGCATTCTGATTTGAAAATTTAAGTATTGTATGATGGTTATTAGACATTAAATACTGCACAAAAAATTACAATTAAAATTAGCTCACTAAAATCTGTAAATTACTGTCCATGAATGTGAAGAAATTTTTCACGTCCTAAATTTGATGAAGATAAGAATTGTCGGTGTTAATTTCAGTAAGTCCAGCATCACAAACCTAAAAGATGATTACGTTATTGGAACCCCTATTTTAGTATGGGTAATTTAGCCTCTCTTTTATAACTTTTAAGACAGACTAAATGAAAGTCAGTGCAGTATCTTCTGTGTTGATATTTCATAGTGTTAAATATGAAGGAAAAAAAAAAGACAGCATTGCCTGGGACTTGTAAAACCTCATTTCCTTTTCTGCTAGGGATCTATAGTATGAGTTCAGGCATACCACTTCATCTCTGTGTAGGTCTGTTTCCAAGGAAAACAAAGCTCTCCTCTATTTATATGGAAGCTTGGAATTACATCAAACAGAAAGACTAAAAGGACTCTGATTTTAATTATGGCATACAAATAAATAGTGATCTAGCAGATATTGAGATATTATATAGATGTTCTTTAAATGTCACCGGGGGCTTTGAAAGTGCAAAGATCTTGGAAACATTGTTGCAATTGAACAAAGGCATTTGTTTTGCAGTCTAGAATGAAAATTGTTTTGTTGCATTCTTGTATTCTCTCTCATTCCATTTTTTCCCTATAAGGAAATTGTACTTTCAGAGAAGACATCAAAAATAAAATCCAGACTCAACAAAACTACCTAAGGATAACAAGCTGTATGTATATTTAGGCAATTAAATAAAGGGAGATGACTTTCAAATCACTCATCTCACACCTTCAATAACTGTAGAAAATAATGGCAAAAGAAATCATCAAATTGCAAAATGAAGGAGGAAAATAATTGACTTTTGATTCATAATAAGAACAAATTTTTACATTGGAAATTACCTCTTTTTTATCTTTCAAAAAGGTGAACACCATTAGAGAAAAAAAACTTAGAACTGCAGTACTTTGCTTTTGTAATTTCTGTGTCTCCTGTGCTGAGATGCGTTTCTGTCAAATATACATAGGCCCAGTCAGATTCTGAGTGTGCAGACTTGATACAAATGAATACAAAACCTGCATTTGAAAACAGAAATTTACAGCTGGGCAGAAATTTACCAGTCTAGAATGTGTACACAAGAATTGATGGTAAAAAAAATTCAAACCACTAATGTTCCAGTATAATGAGAAATATCTTAGTACAACATAGTATATTGTTCAGCCTGCAATGGCTGAATTGAAGCATACTTCTTAATTTTGTGTGTGCATATTTTTGTACAAGGATAAACCTTCTCTGCAGCAAAGGTATCAATAAATAAAGCGTGTATGTGGTGGTGTGAGTTCTGCTTTTCCCTTTCCCTACACACATCAGAGAGAAAAATCCAGAATATTTACTGCTTAATTTGTAAACTCTTTGGAAACAAGCTATGGAGGTGGACTAGTCCCTGTCCATATTGACATAATTGAGATGACTTGAGAATTGTGACCCCATCATTGGACTTTGTGATATGGCACAACAGTCCATAATCTATAAACCTGCACAATTTTCATTCAGATGCACTTACGAATGCAACAGCGTTTTCAGGACGAGAAACTGTCTGGATTCAGCATATGTATTCTGTCTTTCAACTTTTCAGTGTTACAGAAAAATTCAGCAGAAACCGCTAAATAGGCTATTCGGGTATAAGGCTAATTTAAAAGTTTATTTAACCATTGCTGTATTTTTGAATAGCTGAGTCATTAAAACTTGAACATTGAAGAAAGATGATGAGCATCTGGGTGTGCTGTTTATGCCACGTGGTTTAACCTTTCTCTAGAATATACCACTTTGGCGCAGAAATTAAACAATGTGGTTTGCATGATTATGAGGATTCTTCTGCCTCACATATAGCCTTTGAACATGGGACTGGTATGAGATGCTTGTTTTCTTTTTGATAAGCTGAAATTTATCATGATAAACTAACACAATGAAGCAAAGTAAGGTGTTCACCTTGTATTTTTTGTTTGTTTCTTTCCAATGTGTGGAGTTTCACTGTTCAGGAAAAATGTGTAAGCTCGAAGACAAAGTATTTTTCCTATTGGTTTGAGACTTTGTAAAACATGGCTAATATTCTGCACACAGCTTTTGCTTTTTTTTTTGTTGTTTTTTTTGTTCTTTAGTATTTTTCTCTTCCACAGAAAAATTAATACATTTCCTGATTACTCTAATGTTATTCTCTGTATAAATTAATGGTATTTTAAAATGTTTTAAGGACAATTTGCATGCAATAGCAGAACTTCAAAGAGTATTTTGGAAGCAATGCCAAACCCTGCTGAGCAATTTCTCCTTGATGTAGACAGAAATACTCCATTTCTCACTGATAATTTTAGACATAGCACACAAAAGTGCTAAATTTTCGCTCTGTTGCTGGAATGAAATCCCATGGAAAGATTTCTGTAACAAAACATTTACTTTTAGTGTAATTATATTAATCTAAGCTATATTCAGATAAATCAAATGACCATCTTAAATGTCAAAGGGAGGACATACTTAACCAACTGAAGTAGTACCTTTTTGGAGATTGACGGAATGATTTTTAAGAAGAGCTTAGTATGATTTTTATCTGACCTATCTTTTAATTTTATCCTTTGGAAAGATGTTATTGTGGAATGATACAAGCATCAGTAGGTGTTAAAAGATGATTTTATTAGTTTTGACCTAAAACTAACTTAGAACCATTGCAAGTTGTGCACTCACCTGCTGTGTTTCAGGTCATTAGTCATTAGTCAGCTGAATCTGAAATTAGAGCTAAATCAGAACAAAGTAAAATATATGGTTTCTGGCAGTCTTGCTATGATAATTTCTCCTTTTTTTCTATTTCCTGCTATGAGGAAATAGTCATTCAACTGCATACATTGTACAAAATGAAAATTTTGTTTCTGACATGTAAGGTAGACATATCTTGTGATTTTACCTGGAACCTTGAAATGCAGCAGCAGGTGAGATTTGGTTCTAGCACACTTTTATCCTCATTCGAGGCACTTCAATGCCAATCCGCTGCTCTGAATTGCAAATGTTTGGCAGCTTGAGAACAAGAACATTAGTATACTTTCTTTGCTTAGTTTCTTCGTCATTAAAATGTTTTTTGTCAGTTTATCTTGATGATACAATACTTGGTTAGTTTGATTTGGTATGACATTATGTTGTAGTGATTGTTACCAGTTTCTGTGGTTTTATCTGTTTCCATTAGATTAAAATTACAGATAATGGAAGCAATTTTTATAAAGTTAGATTTAAAGTTAAAATAATGCAAATGCCTTAAAAATTATCAGTGCAATATAACTTTATATTATCAGTTATCGGTGAGTCTCTCACAAATACGCCAGGTGCTGCTCAGGAATACGTGTATATATTTCATCAAAACAAAATTTAAGAATACCCTTTTCTTGCTGTCAGGTGTATATAGATTCTTACACTATGCAGAATTCCCATCAGCTTCAAGAAGGTTAATCTCTTTTTGCTGTTCTTAGTTTTCAGCATCAAAAAAAAAGTGTTTTTATAAAATAGTAGAATACAAAAATATAATAAAGTAAAATTGAAAAATCATGTTCTATAATCAAGTGCATATTGATCTTATCTGCGTTAGATTAATAATTTTTTAACATATTTTTATAGAATTCTTGTTCAAAATGGTCTCTTTAAACAGAATGTCAGTGTGTCTGTTATAAATTATTTTGGATCTATCTCATTTATACATTGATAATAGTGCATTTATGGGAAACTAATACATTCTGTCTCCATGCTGCATGACAGAAGCCATATGAACACATGTTGCCTGTTGGTAGTTTATTTGGAAACATAATGCCTCTCTTTTCTTAGAACAGTGAATAATGTTCTACAAATCATTCAAAAAGAACTAGAAAGGGAGTCTAATTTTCATGAGTGTCGTATTTTTACCTGCCATTGATTCTGTTCAAGTAGAGCACCCTAAGTAATGCAGATGATGCACAGAGACTGTATCGAGGTTTTTGTCAGGCAGTCTTCATTGTTGCATAATGTTTGATCCCAAAATAATTGAAATATACTTAATTGATATAGGATTTTTTCTTTGGACTACAATCACTAACTACTTTTGCGTTCTGCCATCATGGGGTGCATGCCCTAATGTCAATGTTTTGATTAGGAGTGTGATTTTTCGGAACAAAATCTCATAGCTGTCTTCAGTTGCTCTTCTTTGCTTCAGCCCAGCTGTGCACAGCAGTCTGAAGACAGATGACCTGACTGAGTCTGAAGTGAGTTACATCCACTTCTGGACAGTCAGACTCTTGGGCCAACTTAAGCCAAAGGTGAAATGTGGTTCCCTGAAATACAGGAGTTATAGATTATTTTGCTGCATGGATTCGCTTCAGTACTTGTTAAAGTAGTATAGACAGTGTGTACAACTCAAACCTGATGATGTTGAAGAGGAAGCTTATTAATGGCTGTAACTGTGGTGATCTCAGAAGATTAATTTTTATAGCACCATTTCATTCAGAAGATAAACTTATCAAGATCAGGTCTACCAAGTACCATTGTGCTTTGTTCACATGTATATACCTTTGTTGCAGTTCAGTGCTTCTGCCTCCCAAGAATTAACTAATTAACTTTTAGGGTTATCTGTTATTTTTTAAATTGTTTTTTCGTAAATCCTTTGCATGTCACGTTTAATTTTTGTTTTGTTTTGTTTTAAGCTGTAGCAAGTTGAATTTGGTAAAGAAGCCTTTTATGAGGCTTTACATCAATGTTACTTTACTTTGCTATCTCCCTTATCATGCAAAAGCACTTAATCTTAGTGGTTAATAGTTAAGAGTTAAAAGCACTTGTAGTAAGGAAGAAGAATGGTGTGTGGCTGAAATAATACTTCCCCTCATGGAGGCTGTTCTGTTTTCTCTAAGTTAGGAGAGCTGGGCTTTGCCCACCTTCAACTGAGAGTCATGATTCATCTATGAATAGCAAAGATCATCCTACACAGAAATTCATATAAAATAGCTATTTAAGACTACATGATTCAGCACTCTTTTAGATGAGAAATAGTTACAGACAATAATAAGACTGTAGAAGTGAATGGTACTGTGTTCAATATAGAGGATACATCAACAAAAATTGAATTGTAAATTCAATAAAACTTTCCAGGAATTCTGCTGTGTGCATGGCCCATGATATGAATCATACATATTAAACTCTTTTTTGTGTGGCTAAACTGACTTGGCTAATCATGCAAGTAAAGTAAAGAATGTGTGAAATTATTTTGAGGATTTATGCTTACCCCAAGGCCTTGGACTGTGTAAGTAGTGACTGGTGAAATGCAAAAAAAAGGTGTTTAGTTTATATATTCTTATAATCCAACAGGTGTATTATTTTATCTTTTAAAAATGCTACCGATAATTTGCCAAAAAATTGGAGAATTAGGATAATTCTTAATTAGCTGACAAATTGCTCCAGATATATTACTTAACCAAGAATACAAATGAGTGTAGGAAGACCGTCATACTTAAGTGTTATCAAGGAAAGATTCAGTGGAATACAATGATACATCAGTTTGCTGTTTTATTTAGGGGTTCCTAACGTACCTGCAGAAACAAGATGTTACCACAGAACAAGCTACATTTTACCTCTTGCTTCAGACTGAGAAAACTGAAACTTAAATGAAAGCCATGTGCTTTATCTCCTTTTTGCCTAAAACTCCTCAAGATTGGGAGCTATATAATGAAACGAAACAAATGAAAAAAAAAATATAGTTTATCCTATGGAATGCCTGTTGTCACTCATTAAAATCAAATTGAGACACTGCTTTTTAATTAGTGTATTCTGATGTATAGAAAACTTACTTTCTCTTGCCAGTCAATGAAGGACAACTGTCTAATTCTTAAGTCTCTTAGAATGCTTTCGTAATTAACCTGTCATGGTGAAGACTAGCATTGTGGAGCTGTATTTCAAGATAGGTCCATGGCATAATATGTCATTATAGTGTGTGTTTATGAAAACAATTTACAGAGATATTAAACTAGTGAAATTGCACTTAAATATGGGGCTGTTTAAAATTAGGTTTTCTAAACTGACATTGAATCAATTTTTAAAAATAAAAGGCACTGAGATAAGCACCAGATAAATTAGTCCTTAAGATTATGTTTTATACCTCACTGCCCAGTTACTATCTTTTTAATTAGGCATAGGTTGTGTAGGACAGTAACTGAAATAAACAATGCATAAGTTATTTATGCTACTTTACATCTTTTGGATGGCAGTGCAAGCAACCAGAGATTCCTTCCTTAGTGAAATAAGGTTCAACCACATTAGGAAATTGTGGCAGTGCCAAGAAATTTGGTCTTTTGAGATTTAAGCATTGTGTGAAACAATTAGTTTTTAATTATTTCTTATAGTAGAGTGGTGTGAATACAGCAATTAAAAGGGAGACCATTCTTCCCTTTATCTTTTTTCTTGCATTAACTTACCATGAAAATGAGAAATTATCATTCCAGTCAGATCTTGAAACACTGTTTTCTGTTGGATTATCCTTTTTGTGTTATTGTTTATCCTTCCTGTTACCCTTTCTCTTCAGTTTGGGACAGTGTTTTTTTATAGTCCTGAAGCATTTCACTGCAAAACTGCAAGACTCATCTATATCCTTTTTTTTTTATCCTATTAAAGCAAACTACTGCCTAAAAAAAAAAAAAACCAAACCCAAAACAAGTCAACTTAGATAATGTATTATACTAATTTATGCTGTAAAATTATGGAAGTGTCATATACATTGGATTAATTTTAAGTACTTCTGATACAAATTTAGATAAGAGTTAAAATATGGATTATCTGCTAAGGCAATAAAGTGGCCAGATAGATCTCGTTTTACAGTAGGGTCACAATGAAGGGATGGAATAATTGGAATACAAGATTGAGAGACGGATAATGTTGGTAAAATTTGAAGATACATTTAAACATAACAGCTTCTTAGAATGATTTATTGCCTTGAGCTACGGCTGCTAGAACTTCATATTTGCTTCTTGTAAGTTATATAAAAGCATAATAGAAATTATGAAACATTTACAAATGAACCAGTTTGTTAAGGAGAAAAATGAAGAAATGGAACCCTATATTGTATTTTTCCTCTCTTATTCTTTTTTTTTTCTCACAACTCTCCACAAGTGATTAACATAGTAAAAACCTGAAACTGCATTAAGCTATGAATTCTTTCTTTGGATTTATACTGAACTACATGAGCTTTTCCACCAGATTCTTCATGGGTTTGCTTAGACATATTTGTATGGAATTACTGATACTATATATCTCCTTTACTCATTACCATCTTCTAATGGTTTCTGAGAATTGATGGAATTGAAGAGGCACAAATCAAATCTAAATACATAATGTAGTTAATGACTGTGGTGAGGGTGGATGGGGGAGGGCATGGAGGATTGAGATCATGTGTTCTAAATCAGCACAAGATTCAGCATTTCTTTATTAAAGTCTCGCATGGAGAAATATCTGAGTTAAATTTATAAATGGTGCTGGAAGAGTTGTATAAATTATTTGAAGAAGACTGAAGTGGTAGGCTTGTAATCCCTTTAAACCTCCATGGGTCGAATGAAGAACTACACAGGAAATGTGGTAGCTTCATATCAAAACTGAAGCCAAGTAGTTAAAAAAGTCTTTCAAAGCTTAACCTTTGGTTCCAGGCTGCCTCTTAAAAGCATTATATATAAATTAAAAATTAAAGTACATTTTACCTACAGTATCCTGTATTTTTTTTATTTTTGAGTGTTGTAAATAATTGACTCTTCATCATTACTTTTGGACTATTCAAGTGTTTTTTTATAGTTCTGAAACATTTTACTGCAAAAATGGAAGACTCATCTATATCTTAGACTATCTATATCTGTGTCTTAGGTAACAAATAACTAATAAATCTGGTAATTAGAAATCTAGGAAAAATCATAGTTTGCCTTGATGAATGAAGAATCCAGAATAATTACCAAAGGAATATTCTGTATGGTAGGAAAGCCATGAGAAGTAAGATTTAATTTTAATTGTCTTTTACTATTTTGCTCTTTTTATTCCCAAATTAATACTCAGGAAAATAAGAATACTTCAGGCGCATTAAAGTGAATAATAGAAATTGAATCATAGAATCATAGAAAGATTTGGGTTGGAAGATCATTTAGTCCAATGCTTGTGCATGGGAAGGGACATCTTTCACTAGATGAGAGTGCTCAAAGACCTATCCAACCTGACCTTGAACACTTCCAATGATGGAGCAGCCATAACTTCTCTGGGCAACCTCTTCCAGTGTCTCACTAGCAGAAGGAATTTCTTCTTTATGTCCATGATTCGTGGTACAAGAAGGTATACTTTCTAAATCTGTAGATTACAAGAAGCTGGGAAATACTGCAGGTGTGCTGGGACTAGGTTTCCAGCTGTTCCAAAAGAAAAGAAATTGCTTGAAATAAATACAGGGCAATTCAGCAAAGACAATTGCAGTGTACTGCACTTAGTTATGAATACTCAACTATATAAACACAAATAACAGGCAGAGCTTTAGAAAAGGGCCATAGTGGATCATAAACTTGAACAAGATTATTGAATAAAATACCTGTTTTGATAGATAAACAGAAGAATAACCAGCTAGTTATGCAAATAATCCTACTTTTCTCAACATACATAATGTTTTTAAGTGGGATATGATGTGCTGGTTTTAGGAAATACACCTTAAGGAATGAAACTTTAAGGAAGCATTGTAACAGTTTGCTAAGGGAGGTCGTAGTATTCTCGACAGTGGACATGGGCATAGCAGATCCTGCTTTAAGGGAGGAGAACGGAAAACATCAGCTTGCAAGTCTAACTTCACCATCCAGTCTAACATTTTCAATTGCTAATACTGTCATCCTTAGAAACATGTTTTTTCTAAACACAGAACCCGTTCTCATTAGAGTCTTTCCCACAGTTCTCTTTTCCTTCCTTCATCATTTCATAATGTTAGAAAAAAGGTCTTTTTTTCCTGTTTGTACTGAATTTGTTTTAATGACTCCATTGCTACTGAAGGTGATAAGCGGGTGCATGACTGAGACAGTTTTGCGAGTTCCGTAATGTTGTAAAAGTTCATAAAGGAAGATGAAAGTAGCACTTCATTATATTTAAAGGTCTTTCATTTAATTGTAATATTAACAATATTGAAAGGTCTTTTGTTTAACTGTAGTATTAATGGCCTTACCCTAGTTTTATAAGGGATATCCTGACATACAGAAAAACATGACACGGTGAGGAAGAATGAGATTAGGAGCCTTCCAGATGGAGAAGGATCTACTTTGTGCTATGGAGATGTAATTATGTTCTCTTCTGTTACGAAGAAAAAAACAAGGCTGTTGCCTTAAGTGAAAATAGGTTTTAAGATGAGCAAAGGATAAATTTTCAGAGTGTTAGACATATTTCTTTTCCTAATGACTTCTCCCAACACTTTTTTTTAAGAAAGTAAAATTATATTTTTTGTATTTTTTTACGAGGAAGATTCATCAGTAAAAAAGGCTGTTGGCTCTCAAAGACAAAGAAAAAAGGTGTCTGGAATTCAGATTGGTTTTCAAGGGTAATCATGGTGTTCAGGGGCCTTGATCAAAGAGTGAAAGACTAGAGTAAGGTAAGGGATCTCACAATCTAAAAAAGGAGGTTTATGGTCTTTCTTAAGATCAGGGAAATACTATATATGCATAACAAGGGCAGCTGTCCCTAACTGTGGGACCTTAAAGATATGCATGTATTTATTTAGATGAAGTATCCATGCTTTTATCTGACTGGTAATGGTAATCTGGCATCTTTCTAAGGACCAAGATGGAAAAAGTACTTGAGCAAAAGTCAGTTTTGGTTGCTGCAATCATGCCTTCCTTGGGACACTTAATTCATACAACTGATAAGAGCATTTCAAAAACAGTTTTAGGTGTGCAACAAGATTTGCATTGCTGCCAGGTTCTATGGCTGCCTGTTCTCTTTTGAGGCAAATGTCTCCACACTTTCTGTCATGCTACCTTTCTTGTTTGGAAATGCTTGTTCACACACACTCATACACATACGCTATTGAATCCTTTGAATCCCTGCCTAAAAATCTTTTCTGTGACACAAAATTGTGGGAAAAGGTAATATGATGGGAGCCAAAACTGAGATTATTTTGGCTACCTGTGTTTTCCCTTGCAATTTTCAGAATCTGTCCTTGTGAATTGTCTTAACCTTTTTGTATTCCCATAAGCAGTGACATTTTTCTTGCTTTTACATGAGTTCTTCATGACTAAGTAATCACGAAAGCTGTAAATATTGTAATCTGTTACCTTTTTCCCAGAGAATCATGTAACCAGACAGTAAGGAAAAGAACTGACTTTTTCAAAATCTTTACAATTATCTTTAGACTCTTATTTCATTGTCAACCCTGATTGGTAACATTGATCCCTTCCCAGCACCTTTCATATCTGAATTTGTAATTCAAACCTCAGCATTGTACAAAGCCTCAGCTTTCATGATAATATTACTTTAATCACACAGGGGATCACCCTACTTTACCTCATGGATTGTTATGTAGTTTATCCTAATATTATTGTTTCTAACTTTTTCTCCCTCCAGGCCACTGTATTTTGAGTTGCTGCCTGTTCTGTTGTTGCCTCTTTCTCTTTTGCCTCTACTATAATGGAGAGAGAAAATTGCCGAGAGGCTTTCTATACAATGCTGTTGTACTAGAGAGCTCTTTGTTTTCATTTATTTTGAAAAGTTCTTTATTTTAAAATCAGTTTCTGATTCACTCCAATTGTTGGGGCCTATTCAGTTCAGGCTCAAAACAGTTACAAAAGGAAATCTATAAATAGGATGTAACTGTCAGAAACCAATTGGCCAGCAGAAGACTTATGCTGTATGTGGTTTGGCAGAATGAAATTATCTTGGGAGTTAGGTCTACTTTTAGACATTGAGAATAGTTCATTATTGTGTTACATTTTTATGGTGAAACTGAAAGAGTTCCCTGTTGCCAGTTTAATCACTGGATTTACCTGAAAATGAGTAGTGTGCTTGCTCTTATTATTTGAGAAAAAAAGAGGACAGTCTTTTTACTGAGAAATGAATGAGGCTTTTTACAAGACATTTATTCATTGATCGGATAACTTCATATCTAAAATATGTTTTGACATTCTGCATGAACACTGAACTCAAATTCTTGACTGTCACTTTGAAAGTTTGTTGTGCATCGTCCTGCACATCTGCAAGTAGTTCATACTTCATAAAAGAACTTAGCTGTGTTCCTACTCTGCAGACTGCTTTTTGAAAGATCTACATCTGTTTCCTATTCTTACCGATTAATTAAAACCAAACTTTGAATTTCAACTTTGTAATTTTGTGCTGTATCTATGTTATGTGTGTTACAATTCAGCATACTTAGAGCTTGGTCACAAGAAAACTGGTTAGAAAGATCTGTTCTCCAAAGCAATGTATTTTTTGTTTCCAATTCCTTACATGTTCATGGAAGCATTTTGTATAAATGTAATTTCCAGATAAGGTTAAGAATCTGCCTGTTTCCCTGTGATGCTGATAGGAATCAGCCAGATACCCTTTGAAAGGGTATCTGACAGCGCGCTGACGTGCAGCTGAAAGTGATTATATTAACACAAAAGGCTATGGACCAAAAGCCAAAAATGCTATAAATACTCGAGTCTTCTGCTGACTGTTGAAGAGAGATACTAGAAAAGCTGATTAATTTAAAACTTAGAAATAGTCAGAAATATGATAATTAAAAACATAGGTTAAGATCTGTAAAGAATGGTGAAAATATATGGCAAAGGGGACCTAAGCAGTGTATGTTCTCCTCTGCCATCTGTAGCTCAGTCATTCTTGGGAAGCATTTAATCTCTAGCAATGGGAACAGCAGAACTTCCTTATGGAGTCTACTCCAGTACTTCTCTGTACTGTGAAAAGTTTCTTCTTACTTTGAACACATATCACCCGTGCTGTAAAGTAAGTTACTTGTACAACTTCCTATCTTGCTTGTAGTAAGAAGACAAAACAAGTTTTTCCTTTACTTTTTTATCTGCTGGTTTGATTTTTTTTTGAGGATTACTATCATGCAGCAATCCTCGATATTATTTCCATGGACTGAACTACCTCTTCACTCTGCTAATTTCTGTCAACAGTAGTTCAGTTTCATTAGTCTTTCCTCTTTCATCTGCATCTTTCTCCCATAGCAATTGTATCTTAAGGGAGATTTTACAACAATAGTGTTTGTTTAAGAGCTGTGTTCCCTTTTTTTTGCCCTTTTTTTTGCCTTTTTTTTAATGGAAGACCATACTAAGGTGTGGAAGTGCTGCATGAATTAGACTCAGTTAAGCACTTTTTTTTTTTTTAAAGAAGGATTCAATTTTTGAAATAAAGGGCAGAGAAAGGGAAAAGATTCAACTATATTGGGATATCTTCCTCTCTCTTAAAAATTGCAACTGCAACCCAGGATCTAAGATAATGTCAGCCATCACCTGAACAGTTTAGATGCCTATCTAATCCTAAAAGCCTCAACTGTTCGAAGCAGCAGAAAAAGCTGGCAGAAATTACTTCAACTCATTTGCAAGGACTTTGAAAGATTTATATTCAATAACCATTATTTGCCTCTGGAAATGTGGATGAGAACTTCTCAAGATTGGCATATAAAGTTTGCTAGAGCTCTGGAAGGAAATTGCTTGTTAAGACATTTTCAATGAATATTGAAATTGCTAAATATAATGGGGGAAATAGTTTCATTTTGTGTATTAGAGATGCACCAAAAACATACTGGTAGAAAGGTGTAATGAATTGCAAGTTGGAATTTTGAAGTTGTGTTGGTGGTTATTTGATAGGCCAATGTTGTCTCTTTTAAAGGTATTGGAGGTCACAGTGCAGTTCCCCTGTAGACTTCAAGTAGTGCACCTTTCATGGGAATACTGTTAAGTGTAAATCTTGAATTCCAGCTGTCCTCTGTGTTGTATTCAGGGACAAATTCTCATCATCATCTCATGAGAAACTGTATGAAAAAAATATCCTTTTTGTTTCTTGGGATTTTTTGCCCTCCTGCTGCAATGATAACATGAGATGTAACATGTAATCAGCAGGAAAAGGTAGGTAGTTTCATGAGAAATAGTTATGGCTCCTGAGTCAATCAGTCTGTAATGGTATCTAGGAGAGAAAAAGTTGTTCCCTGTATGACTGAGTTTCTGCCACCTACTGGGAGAAAGAAATTTAGGTTTAGTGAAAAGTGATATCCTGGTAGACCTGGATATGGAAGAATTACTTGTTTGCAGAATAAACAGCATACTGCTTTGAGTATGACTTCAGCAACATCTTGGAGCCATATCACATCACAACTAAAAAGTTCACTCATCAGCTGTGACAATTCTGTACACAGAATGTTTTCTTCTAGTTTATTTGGGGTGCAGGCTGGTGATACTGCTGATTTTCCATCTGTATGGTTAAAAGTCTTTTATTTTACCTTTTTTAACTCCTATAATTATTTCATTCTCATGTCATTTATTTTTTTTTTTAAATACATGAACTTTGAAGGCCTCCTCATAACTGCCACTTTACTTTGTCTCCTGACTTAATGTGTACAAGTCCGTGTTTTAATTAAATACAGTCTTCTAGCATTCAATTTTATTAGCATTTTCCTTTTTTCCTTCCATTTTTTGGTGTACATTTTAATCTGGTCAGATTCTTTCAGCTTTTTTGACTGGATAGGGTTATGTTCTTTAATATGGATACAGATATTTTAGTCATACAGTGATGGTTATGGGCTTTGCCCACTGCACTTAAAAGGCAACTAAATACTTTTGTATAATAAAGTCTTTTTTTCTTTTTTTTCTTTTTTTTACTGTAGCTGACCACACCATCTTATCTAAGAAGTAGCCACATATGAACAACTTGCTTCTGCAGTCTACATCTGAATGCATTAATAAAATAACTACATTGAATCACTAGAACTAGCTATGATTATACTATCAAATAGTTAAATTCAGTAGTCACTTTTAGGAGTCTCTTAACCATGCTTCAGGTTTAGAGGCCTTTATGCTGAATATCCATCCCAGATACCTTGAGGACCATCTGATTTTAGCTGTGGCCCCCCTTATCTTTCAGATGCCAGACAGCCTTCTCTTACAGCCACTGGAAGGCACTTTGTCTTGCTCTGACCCTCCTGGTACTGGTTCTCCAGGTCCCCATGGACCTGCCAATGTCTGGGTATGATCTGTTGTCCTGTGGATAAAATCCTGGGAGTGGGAGCACCTGTCAAAATGTTCCACAGACTTCAAGAACACTTTGTTATTATCGTACCTTGGTATTACACTTCATTTCAGCCAATGCAATTAAATTTTAGGGTTTATTGAGAGCCAGTATATCTAGACTATCTCTAGAAATATTTCTGAAACATGTAACTGGACAACCAAAAGGAAAAACACATTTATTGTGTTTAACATTGAGTTAGAACTGGAAGATCTCTTCTGTCTATTCAGCTGATGTGCTGTGGTCACTGTTTGGGAGTCTTGCCTTTCTGTATTTGCATGCTGCAGGGAGTCAGAGATAATAAATTTTCAGTGGGGCATTTTTAGCTTTTATCCCCAGTCCTACTTTAAGGCCTTCTAGATGTTCTGGGTAGTAGATTTTTCTCTGAAACAAATTTATCTTTCTGATCTTGGAGACAGTCTGGCCATTCACCATAATAAGCATTATAGCACTTTCTTGGAAGTGCGAAATTCCCTTTATTCGACTGAGTCTCATTTCCTGTATTACTCATGTATTACTTTTCCAGCAAAGTGTACAACGTTCCTCCTGCATTGCAGTGATTGTGGATGTGGCTAGATGACATACCTCACCAATTTACAGGGTAGCTGCCCCCAAAAGCTTACCTTTTGACTGTCACAGTGAGTTGATTCAGGGCAGTGAATTAGAAAGAGATTTATCCTGCTCTTTCTGCAGTGAAGATGAGCAGTGTTCTGGCAGATTAGCTTCGGAAAATAGCTTACCATGGGTACTAATGTTAGCATCAGTGGTGAAGCAGGATGCTGCCAGGTTCTAAAGAGCAGAAAGGGGAATATCAGAAAGATCCTTATAGTAGCAAGCATACCTGGTGTCTGTTTCTCTGTTGCTATTTAAGGGAAATGCTTAACATGCTTGTTGCAGTGTATCTCTTAAGACTAATCTCATATTTTGTTTTAACAGTCACACTAAAATCTAAATGAGACAAGCATGTTCAGTGCATTATCTGTTCTCAAGCTAAAACTCAGCAGGTGGTGGTTTTAGGGATGACATTAAGCAAGATTGTTGTGTTTTGTTTTGTTGGTTTTTTTAAAGGGCATATACTGCTATGCTCCTGCATTTACGCATTTTACATGGGGAAATTATTTCAGTTCTGATTATCTGTGACTTTGAAAATGATTGATGAATATTTACAAAGAATTTCCAAGTTGACAAAAGTTTGTTGTTATTTTTACACTGTACAGTTAACATTTTACCCAGGGTGTACACTGCTCTTAACTTTCTGTTACTGAGGGGATGGTGAAGTGTGGGTAGGTGTTAGACATCTTCCGCAGTGAAGCACAGTGTTACAGTAGTAAATTATATCCTCCCTAGAATTATAATCAGTGACATTATGCATGTAAAAACCCTGAAGTTTATGTAGCTTTATTGTACATCGTGGATGTCAGTGTTGAAATGATGCTGGTCCTGGGCTTTGTAAGGAGTCATTTAAACTTGAGACAACTTAAGTTTAATGTGCTCATTTCAAAACATCACTGCTTCATTGTATTGAGTAGGAGGAATATTATCTGCAGGACTCATATTTCTATTTACAGTGATTTATCATTTCCCTCACTGATCAATACACCTGTATGGGGTTTGCGTGGCAAGGTATTGGTAGCGGGGGAGCTACAGGGGTGGCTTCTGTAAGAAGCTGCTAGAAGCTTCCCCTGTGTCCAACAGAGACAATGCCAGCTGGCTTCAAGATGGACCAGCTGCTGGCCAAGACCAAACCAATTAGCCACGGTGGTAGCACCTCTATGACAACGTATTTAAAAAGGGGAAAATAAAACCCCAAAACCTGCGTGGCAGCAGCCAGAGAGAGGAGTAAGAATCTGTGAGAGAAACAACTCTGCAGACACTCAGGTGAGTAAAGAAGGAGGTGGAAGAGGTGCTTCAGATGCCGGAGCAAAGACTGATTGCCCTTAGTCCCAGTACCCAAATCCTGCCAGGAGGTAATAGTCTCAGAGCCCTTATGTTAGTATCATGGTTTAATCCTACCTGGCAACTAAGCACCACAGCTGCTAGCTCACTTACCCCGATGGGATGGGGGAGAGAATCGGAAGGGTAAAAGTGAGAGAACTCTGGGGCTGAGATAAAGACAGTTTCATAAGTAAAGCAAAGCTGTGAACACAAGCGAAGCAAAACAAGGAATTAATTCACCACTTGCCATCAGCAGGCAGGTGCTCAGCCATCTCCAGGAAAACAGATCTCCATCACGCCTAACAGTTACTTGGGAAGGCAAACTTTCTCTTCCCCCAGCTTTATATACCAAGCATGGTATCGTATAATGTGGAATATCCCTTTGGTCAGTTGGGTCAGCTGTCCCAGCTGTGTCCCCTCCCGACTTGTGGTGCACCCCCAGCCTGCTCACTGGAAGGGTGGTGCGAGGAGCAGAAAGGGCCTTGACTCTGTGTAAGTGCTGCTCAGCCATAGCAGAAACGTCCCTGTGTAATCAATGCTGTTTCCAGCACAAGTACAAAACATGGCCCTGGACTAGCTACCATGAAGAAAATTATCCCAGCCAAAACCAGCCCACAGCTAGTTTCGTTATCACTCCTGAAGGGAAATAAAGATATATATGTAAAATGCACAAGAGATTTTGAGTCTCACTAAGATATTTTAGACCATGAATAACAAAGGTAGTGGCTTCTCTGAACTCTCATATTCCTGTTTTGACAGATGTTGAAGCATTTGAATAAGAGAGCCATGAAATCCTAGTCTCTTCATATTTTGCTATTCTGTTTTACATGCTAACATGTCAGTGAGCCAGTGATTGCGGAATCACATTGATAAACAGGAGACATGATGGCAGGGCATGTTAATAACAAGATCCTAAGGTACAAGAGAAAACCTGAGTGTACTATTGTCTTTACAACACATATGTGTGTATGTGCTAGGTTGTGCTCACACATACACAGTGGTGCCTCACTTGGCATTCTTTATTCCTTCAGAAGTTGTGATATTCAGGTAACTTTATACAGGTAGACAAAACTATCTCAGAACTTGTTAATTGTCCTGTATATTTAACCGGTTAGCCTGCAGCTAAGGTATCTTTTTTCCATTGTCTGTTTTTCCCTGTGAAATCTATGGTGTTTTGAAGAGGGAAGTTTGGTCTTCAACTCTTTCCTTAGTGAGGCCTAGTGGCTGTTGATTTTCAGAAAACCTTTGGGAACTTAAAGTTGTTTAAATCTCTGCCTTCCTGTCCCCAGGGTGAGCAGGTATTGATAGCATGGACTAATGTAGACACCTGAGGTGGACATGATCACAAGTCCTTTCTTTGTTTTGGGAACCCGACTAACAACTGGAACATGGAATTATAGTTTAATAGATTATTTTTTTGTGTGTGATTATCAGAATTCAGGGAAAAGCATTAATTGATGCCTAAATTATGTACACATACTGAGCAGGAACATAGGTGTATTGTAATGATGGTGAGAATTCTCTTTCCTCATAAGGATACTACTCTTAATATTTAAAATGGCAATGTTTGTACTGCTATGAGGAAGTAAACTGTATCATGCAGCAGTGTGAAACAAAGGCCCACCCAAAGCTAGTACAATATGTTCGTTATAATCTTGGGGATCCATGTTGAGATCTGTTACTTGAATACAGCTTCAAGGATCAAAAGTCTCATAAGACACTTTGACATGTAAAAACCATTATCTGACAGGATAGAGAAGGGTCTGCCAGCATGTGAATGTCACATGTTGCCTAACTCATCAGACTAATTAAAAGCCATATTAAATATCAATCAATATTACAACTTCATAATGAGAGTAATAATTCAGAAACACTACAAAATTATTTTTGTTGTGTAAGTGAACCCTTTTTTTGAGTTCTTCTAGAACCTGCACATGAGAAATAAAAGTATGATCTTTTAATGGGATTTTCATTGATTGGACAGTGCCTCATCTTGCAGTTTCATTTCTCAGAGAATTCTTGCAATCTAATTGCTGTCAGTAAAAAAACTCTTTGTAGGTATTTGACTTGATTTCTAATTAGCATAATTAGTTTTAATTTGATTTATTTATTTGTACCTCAGCATAATCACGTCTATAAATTAAATTCTGTATTTTAGTAGTTCTTATCTCCCTGAATTAAGTTGACAGCAATTTCTACTAAATCTACATGCAAATATACAATTGTTGTTTTTAATCCTGAGCTGAGAAGATGAAGGCACTGAAACATTTCTGTTTTCTGGCAGTGTTAGAAAAGCATACGTGTATGTACTTCTTAATAAATGTTTCATTTTTTTCTCCTCTAATTGAGTCCTGGGTCAGCCCATCCTTACATTTATAGTTATGATTTACAATGCATTTAAAATTTGTGTGCTTTGTCTCTCTTTCTTACTTCCCCCCCAGTATACTGGATGAAAATAAATGCTGAGGAGCAATAGGAATCTTAAGAGTTGAAGGGAGTTCAATTAACCTGCTTTTACTATCCTGACTTTCAGTTGTGATCTTTATAAACATAAACTTTCCAGTAATCATGTCATCTTGTTCTGCCATAGGTACACTCTAGTATCAAAATGAGCATTAACAAACCAATTGTACTGTATCACAGCTGTAGTGTTTGATCAACGAAGATCAAATTCTGTAAGATCTGTGATACTGCAGTGTTTTCTTTGAATGGCTAACTTCTGCCTATGTCAGTATATGCAACTGTTTGTTCATACTACTTGTACTATCTTCGCAGTGTTTCCCATTGGATAAACTTTCATTAGCAATAATACTAAATAGTGATTTTTTTTGCCATCTGTCCCTTTGTGATAGTTTGGTAGAGAATATTATTCATTCCATGTTTGCGCAACGTCATAGCATGCAATTTCTATCTTCATACTACGTAATAAATTTGTAGAGGCTGTAAAAGCATGTGAAGGCTCTGCAAGTGTAAAATTAGGAGAGAACACAAAATGAGTTGCCAATTTATGTTTAACTTCCACTTTTGCATTAAGTTCCAATAGCTAATAACTACTAGGGACAATTCAGATATATGGCTTCCCAGAATGAGACTCTGTTATTTGCATTCAAAGGAAAAGCAGAGCTGTGACCTGCAAAACTGAATTGATTTACTGAAGTACTGCTAAATGAGAATTTTTTTATTATGGCTCACATAGAGTATTATTTCAGCTTGGTGGAGCATCAGCTGAGCTGGAGGAGATGAATGAGTGACTTTACTGTTGGACTTGATATTAAACCAAAGTTTACAAGGTTAAACCTGCAACTATGTGTCATTCAAAACTGAGCCAGTAATGTCAGAGTTAAGGAAACCCGTGTTTTAAAGTCTGTCATCACCTATTGACATTGAAATCAAAAGGACTGCAATTTAAAAAATTATGTACTTGTAGCAGCTAAATGTATTGGATAGTACTCTACATTTGAAAGCATCATGTTGTTGTGTTGTAAAGTCTAAGCTATGGTTGCTCATTAGCAATATATGACATCATAGAAGTTATTATAGAATTTACTAGCCAAACTAAACTTTATTGATTATCAGTCCTGTGTAACAAAACAAAAATAAGGAGGGGGAGGGAAAGGGAGGGAAGAGGAGGGGAGCTGGCATTGATTTTGGTAACATAGCTAGTCTCACTTCAGATACTGGTGGACTTGGGCTGACTGCAGAACCCAAACAGTCATCATTTTGTCCTCCTGTGAGAATAGCTGTGTATTAGAGAAGCAACATACGTGCGTAGCCAAGAGAATTTTAGAATCATTTCCTGAGCAGTGCCTTTAAAACAGCTGAATCCTGAGCTGCAGCATCTGTCTCAGTTCCAGCTGCCCTTCCTTTTGCATTACTTTGTACATGAACCCATTACTACTTGAGATATGGATGCTGTTCATCTGCATATGGAGGAACTCCAAATCTTTAGCTGACAGTGAGAATCTTCATGAGACAATTACAGTTTTTCCTTCGAGATACTGCCATTTCTTAATTCTTTATTTAGGAAAAAATAATGATGTCAGGTGAAAGCGTTATGGCTTCCACCCATACTGCTTTAAACATGAAAAGATTAAGGAGCTCAGTTCCGCAAAATTTATAAATACAATTCTGCTCCTTAAAAAGGGAAAGTTGTTTTTGACCTCACAGTAAACAGATGATGTGTTACCACCTGGCTTTTTTAGTACTCAAATAAAATTCCTCAGTACAATAGGACAGCGATAAATTCATCTGGCATTCCTGTGAGTATAGGCTCATATGTGAAATTGTGTGGTGGATTGACCTGGGCTATCTGCCAGATCCCCACCCAGCCACTCTCTTGCTCCCATTTCTCTGCAGGTCAGGAGGAGAAAATAAGATGAAAAGGCTCATGGGTCAAGATAAGGACAGGGAGATCACTTACCAGTTACTGTCACAGAAAAAACATACTCAGCTTTGGGAAAATGAGTTTAATTTATTACCAATTAAAATAGGTTTGTGTAGTGAGAAACAAAGACAAAATTAAAGACTCACCTTCCTCCCATGTCTCGATGCCTTTTTTCCCCCAGGATCATCTTCAATCCCTCATTCCCAAATCTTCTGCTCGCTGTCCCTCCTGCACCCTGAGCAGCGCAGGGGGATGGGGAGTAGGGGTTGTGGTCAGTCAATATCAGCTCCTCTCTGTCACTGCTTCCTTTTCACCCTCTTCCCTTGCTCCAGCACAGGCACAGGGTCCCTCCCATGGACTAAAGTCCTTCAGAAAATACTCACTTGCTCCACCTTTGTCTTTTCCATGGGCTGCAGGAGGTCTCCACTCAGGTTGTCTGGAGGACTTCTTTGCCTCCTTCTCTGCCCATAGTACTCACAGGGCTGTTTCTCACAGTCTTCTTGCACGCTCCTCTCTGCCCGCGTTGTGTTTTTCCCTTGCTTAAATACATTCTTACAGAGGCATCACCAGCATTACTGATGGCCTCAGCTGTGGCCAGTGAGGGGACTGTTGCAGAGCCCACCACTACCAACATCTTGCCATTTACACCCACAAATGGGAAGACCAGTGCTTTACAAGGTAGTTTGAAATTGTCAGAAATTGGAATTTGATAATAGTAATTTTTAGAGTGAAATAATTGGCAAGACTGTTCTCCATTTCCATTTAGGTGAATATCTTTGAAATAACTGAGAATTCAGCTTAATTGGTCTTGGCAGTCATGTCACACTGTTGGCCTTCGTAATTACTGACAGACACCTCTTCGCTATGTATAGTAGTTGCATTTTCTTCTCATACAATCCATTTCCCAGGCTTAACTTTTTGTTTGTTTGTTGTTTTTATTGTTTGAGTTAGGTTTTAGTTTTTGGGCTTTTTGCTATGAGATCAAGAAATGGTGGGGAAAGTATCAGAAGAGCAGGGAAGGCAGGATAATGATGGGAGGGGACATGCAGGGAAGGGGGGAAAATAGTCTTTTTTGTAAACTGGCATTGAAACCAAATATATTTTAATTAACGGTTAGTCTTCCTTAAAATAACTGCAGAAATGGATGTTAACTAAAAATTCCTTTGGCAATCCAGAATGATGTTTCAGAACATGTTGCTGTTATGATGCCGTACTGTTCAGATAAGAAAGAAGAGCTAGAATTACTTGCTGTTGAAGAAAATTAATGATTAAATGTTGAGCTTGAAATGTGGAGTCACATTCTCAGATATGGTTAATTCACATTTATCTGCAAAGAACATAGCTTATATATTTATTTTCTGTTCTTCAACTGATTCTTTCACATCCAGAGTGACACTGTGGAATTAACTGGAGTTTTACTAGTGAAAATGAAAAAACTAGTTACTAAAGATTTACAGAGTAAATCCTCTGCCTCTCTTCTACTGTGAGATGACAAATTCATCATCTTATGTGATTTCTCAGCACTCAAGTCCAACTGCTCTGTGGCAGTTTGGCACTCTCCAGGTCTCTGTTTTGAAATGTCTGAACATTCCTGCTTGTCCCTCTCAAGGAACATGTTGAATCATGATCATATTTAACTTTGTACTGGTATAAACTGCATAGTCTTTCTTCAACTTAAAAAGGCAATGATGTATGCTGCTCCAGATATTTTTACTTGATTAGCCCTGACACTTGCACAGTTGAGAGAAACGATTTTAGAAGAAACAGATGGAAAAGATAGTGAAATTTACATTTTAATTTGCTTTCCCTGGTATGTACTTGGTGTGTTTTTTTTTTTCCTTTTGTACAAAAAGCAGATAAATTGCACTAATCTGGGAGATGAATCAGTTGATTCTTGGCAAATATTACTTTCATTATGCTTCCCAAAATTCCCCAAGGGAATGCAAAATTTTTTCTAATGATCATTTGTAATGATCATAACTTTACTTCTAACAGGATACCAGAATATCCTCGAGACAGATACATCTATGTATCTTTTTCTTTTTTTTTAAATGTTGCTGAGGAGATGTTATCTTTTAGCGTACAGCTGAGGACATAAATTTTACTATTGATTTTGAATTTGATATCAGTACTGCCAACAACATGTGCTAATGGCCAGGCTTTCCAAGGGGAAGAATTATGCAGGCTTTGTTAGAACGTATGTTTTATCTTTTCAGAATCATAGACCAGTCTTCAGATATATCAGATGGACTTTTAGAATAGTTCAAATAGAATGCCACATTAGTAGTAACTGGAGGTGCTTGAAAAGTTCCCAGTTAATTTTTTGATTGTTTAGGATAGCGATATTAACTTTCTATTAACTGCTAAAGTCATCCTCAAAGTCATCCTAAAGTGGCCCGGGGGATGGAGCACCTCTGCTACGAGGACAGGCTGAGGGAGCTGGGGTTGTTCAGCCTGAAGAAGAGGAGGCTCTGGGGAGACCTAATAGCAGCCTTCCAGTACCTGAAGGGAGCCTACAGGAAGGCTGGGGAGAGCCTGTTTACAAAGGCCTGCAGTGACAGGATGAGGGGAAATGGCTTCAAGCTGGAGGGGAGCAGATTTAGACTGGAGGTTAGGAGAGGGTTCTTTACTGTGAGGGTGGTGGAGCACTGGAACAGGTTGCTCAGGGAGGTGGTTGAGGCCCCATCCCTGGAGATATTCAAGGAGAGGCTCGACGAGGCCCTGGGCAACCTGGTCTAGTTGGGGGTGTCCCTGCTGACTGCGGGGAGGTCGGACTAGATGACCTTTGGAGGGCCCTTCCGGCCTGGGAAATTCTATGATTCTATGATTCTATGACCCTCAAAAGCATCATATCCATTGAATAAGTCAACTTGGAATGAAACTGGGAAGTTTAAACACTATGAGCATAGTGATCAAATACTAAAAGAAAAAGTGAAAATTAAAATTTGGAAATACTGTTACGTACTTTCCTGTTTATTGCAGTTCAGGTATTCTTTTCTCTAAATGAATGAGGTTCTGCACATCAATAAATTTGAGTCTGTCTGTGCAAAAGTAACGGAGATCTGGGATATATGCACTGCTTACAGAAATAATCAAAGAAATGAAATTGCCTAGTATTCAGAAAGAAAGAAGTTGCATGTTAACTTTTCTTTTTTTTTTTCCTGTGAAATTCAAGGAAAAATGTAGTTTATAATATGTAGTGTCCACTTGCATTGGAGTGCTTTTCTTCAGCTCCTGCTGGGAGATTTGTGTTAGGCATTAGAAAAGACATTCACTTGCTAAGGATGACTGAACATTGCTTACAGAGATTGTGGCTGGTTCATCATTATGTTTTTTAAAAACACACTGAACAAATATCTTTCTGATGCTGTATTACATACATAGTTGATTTTGCTCTGAGGTAGAAGAAGAGGTGAGGTGTCTTTCTGAAGTCCTTTCTAAGCTTCCGTGGTTATAGTCTGTTCATGAAGTACTTCAAAATTACAGAAAAAAACCCCACCCAACAATTTGCAGGGAGGAACAGGAAGAATGAAGTACCTGAGTTATGATACTGTGGGAGAGAAAATGTGGCATATCTCTCTTCCAATTATAGTGATAATGTCAGTATTTCCCTGTCCCCTCCAAGAAAAAGCAAAGATAACCTGGACTTCCCTTTTTAATTTTTTTTTTTATTCTTAAAGCTGCATAATTAAAATAGATATGTTCTGTATTTTCTAATTCAGTGCAATTAAAAAAGTAAGAATTTTTCTGTGATTTTAAACTATTGACTCCAAAGTTGAAACTTCTGGTTAAGCTGTTGCTAAAAATCGAAGATCTAACCAAAGGAAAAAGTGGAACTATTCATTTAAAGGAGCTGAAAGAGCATCAGATTGTTCCTTGCAACTACTAAGAGCATTTGTGTGCACAGAACAGGGCAACCTGGGAACATGCAGAGTTGTGGCAGTATGTACATTGTCCTTTTCTCCACGTTTCACAAGTGATACTGCACATCACATAGCACATGAACATTATCATCTTCAATTAAATTGAAATTACTAGCTTTCAGATTAAAATCACAGCAATTGTATTCAGAGGCAAATACAGTACTACCAATTTAATTTTATCATTGCTTTTTATATATATCCAGAATATATTCCAGAAAATCTTGGTTTCTTCCTGGCATTAGAATTTGCTATTGTGAATTGAATATCTCTTACAATTCAGTGAGTAACTCAGGTGATCATGGAGAGCAAATTCATTGACTGTAGAAGGTCAAGTATGGTTTTCTGTGTAATGATTGATTTTTTTCTTAGTAGTGCAATGTATTTTGCATTTAGTACAGAAGTAGATTAGGGTCCTGTCTTTGTTTGCCAGAATTGAATAAGTTGGAATTACAGTATAAAGGTCCATGAAAAATGCAGTGGTATATAGGATATTACTGTGATAGTCATACTAGTGCTTTTTTCAGATATGTTTATGAATGAAAGCAAAGTTGGAAACACATCAAATAGCTGCACAAATTATTTTCCTTCCTACTGTGTCTGTCGATTATGTTATGTGTTGAGTTCTCCAGCCCTAAATTAGTAAAGCATATTCTGAAGTTTGAATTTAGGACTAAGCTTTTTTTTCTTTCTTAATTGGTCTGCTTCTGGAATGGAAGCACAGAAAATAAAATCAGTTTGCAGATCAGCTTGTTGATACTCTCACAGTTGTGACAATACTGTCATAAATTCTGTACAGAATTTGATGCAGATGCATAAGAGAGGAAAGACTAACAATTTCCCCCTGCTGAAGACTGATGAAATACTCTGTAAATCTTTATTGCACATAGATATTTATATATCTTTATTGTATGCCCCTGTGAAATATTCATCATTGGATAATGTTAGTTCATTATTTTTCATTCAGGTTTATCAGATTTCTGTCTGCTAAAAGAGATCTCATACTAACAAAATGCAAACAGGAAGTCTTTTCAACAACAAAGGCAAAGATAAAGGAAGGAAGTGCAACTGTGTTAATTTCACACTATTTAATTTTACTTTGCTGTTAGAATTTAGGTTTTCATAGCTGTATAGTGATTCTGTTAATAATTGTATGGGTATTGCAATTCAGAATTTTGACAGAGCTCTGAACAACTAAAATTTGCAGTCTGCTTCTGGTTATTCACAAGAGGAAGTGTTTATTGGATGGTCTTCTCTTTTTTGATGACATTTAATTTCTCTTTTTCAAATAATTTTTTCCATGTTAAATTTATATCTTCTAAGTTGATTAACTGTAATAGCTAAAGTAAAAGTCCAGAATTGTTTATTTCATGAGCAGAAGATAGTGTTTTTCTTCTCTGGACAGTTTCTGCAAAAGAATTGTCAGAACTGTTCTGTTCTTTCAGCATTGTTTTCTGCAAATTGTATAGATTCAGTACCCAGCACATGTATTTAAAGAAGGAAATGGGAAATGGTTTTTGTAAATGATAATAATGCCAGCATTATCTGCCTGTAGTGACTAATGTTTCCTGGTGTAGGATGCCTATCTGTTAAAGGTAAAAGCAATCTTTTCTCCATATCTAGTGAAGAGATGGGAAGCAATCTTTTTCCCATCTCTAGAAGTTCTCCTGGGAAGCAGCATGAGCTCAGTAACAAACAGAACAAACATCTACTGTTCTGATATAAATTTTCAGGTGTACTGTTTTCAAATTATGAGGTCTAAACAAACTTGATAACTTCTTTAATACAGTTTCCTACCCAGCAGGTCAATGACTGCTGTTTAGAATTAAGGTCTCTCTTCTGTAGGTAGGAAGGAGGCTGCTTTAAATTGCGTATCTTGTCTCCAGTACATCCTGAATAGAATAGCAATTTCCTTGGCAAGTGAAGGCATTGGACCTGCTTGCTGGAAACCTTTCTTTCCATTTTATTTAATACAAGACACTGTGACCATTAGTACTTGTTAGTACTTGTCAATATACCTTTTGTCAATCAATAGAACTTTACTGAAGAGCTGTTGACATAGGTAGCAGCTAATTATATGAATGTCTTTAATGTTTTCCAAAACTGTTTTACATGAAACTTTAAAATTCACAATACTGTTTAAAGAGAGAATAAAGTGGTTTTGATGGTAGAGATTACTTTTTAACAGCTAGTGTCATTTGGTAGGACTCCTGTGTTAAAAGTTGATTATAGAAGCCTGTTCCTATATACATATACACCTATTTGGTTTAAGACCAAAAAAGGGTGCATATGCATTTAATACATCTGTATGAATGTCGTTCTCCTCTGTAATTTGATAGAGCCAAATACAGGAATTTTGTCAGCCCTCACACAGTAGTTTTATGGAATGCAAGGATGGCTGAGGCTGGAGGCTTCTTTGGAGATCAGCTCTTCCAAGTCCCTGGATCAGAGCAAGATAAGCTAGAGCAGGCCGTCCAGGGCCATGTCTAGTTGGATTTTGACTGTCTCCAAGGATGGAGAGTCCACAAACACACAGGACAATCTGTTCCCTGTTCAACCACCTTTACATTAAAAAAGTAGTTTTCTTTGATTTTCATGGAATATTCTGCACTTCAGTTTGTGCATGTTGCCTCTGTCTGTCAATGTATATGCTGGATATCTTGGGGGTTAGCTCTGCATCTTTACCTCCTCCTATCAAGTATTGTTCCATATGGCTAAGATCCCTCCCTGAGACTTCTCTTCTCTGGGCTGAATAGCCCCAGCTCTCTCATCCTTTCCTCGTAGGTCTGTTTATCATGTTTGTGACCCTTCACTGGACTCATTCCACTATATTCATGTCTCTCCTGGAGAGAAACAGGACATGCTTATCCTGGGGAGCCTAGGACTGGACCCAGCACTCCAGGTGTGTCTTACCAGGACTGAGTAGAGGGGAAGGATCACCTCCTTTTACCTGTTGACAGCACTTCTGCTAATGCAGTCCAGGAGGTTGTTGTCCACCTTTATTTATTCCAAGTGCACACTACTGCTGGATAATGTTCAAGTTGTGGTTCACCAGGACCCCCAGGTCCTTCTCCGCAGACTTGCTTTACAGACATCTACCCATCAGCTGTTGACTGGTGTCATTCCTCCGCAAGTGTAGGTCTTTTCACTTCACACTGTTAACTTCCAGCTCCTCCAGCTGGACTTCCTGCGACTGATCACATGATATTTTTTTTAGCACTTCCAGAAATGCTGTATTATTTCTTCATTTACACCTTGGTTTCACCAAAGAAATAGAACTGTACTTGGGATATCACTATTGCCAGGAGTTGACAAAATTGCTCATACTTGAACTACATTTGAATAATCCTGGGAAACATTCTCATTTGGAAGGCTGTATATGATAGAAAATTGTTAGTGGCAAACATTGGTAAATTTAATGACTACCATGTACAGGGATTACCATGTTCCTCTGTAGTATCATCATTGGATGAAGACATCTAAAAAGGAAAGGCACAACGGGAGTTACGTTTTGATGGTGAGAAGTGTTTCTCTAGTTCTTTTTAAACTAGCAAGATTGATTTCACTCCCTGGATTGAGTCCAATTGACTTTTACACATAGTTCAAAGAAGGTTAAAACATTTTTACATTCCATTAAATTTTGGTATAATAGTTGTTCAAGGTGAGCTTTTCATGCTGGCCTGTTGCATACTCTAGGGCAATTCAGCTGGACGCACAGAACTGAACAGTATAAGAGACTTGTACCTGCATGGTGTTCAAAAGACGGGTTGATGAAGTGCTGGGAGGTCTGGTTTAGTGATGATGCTCCTTGTTTGTTGTGTGGGTGTCTATTTTTGTCAGTTAGTTGGACAAGATGATCTTTAAGGTCCCTTCCAACCTAGAAGATTCTGTGATTCTGTGATTGTAATTGCTGGATATTTATGGAGTACAAAAATATTGTCCATTTACTTGCCCCAAACTGAAAGCCTTACTTCTCTTTAATGGATCACATTCAATGCATAAATGTGCTTTGCTTAAGTCTGCTTTGGTTTCTAAAATGCAAGGACACAGAAAATGAATACTATCAACAGTGTGTTAAAATGTAATTTCATTATGTTTTACAATTGAAGTTGTTGTATAAGACAACTGAGACAAACTACAGCCATTACCTTTCCATATACCAATCAAGTCATGTAATCAACATTCAAGTTTAAGAAGTATGTGTGGAAAATTCTCTTGTTTTTATAGAAAACAACTCTTTTGAGTATTTTCATAACTACTTCCATCCTTTTCTGTTGTCCTGTTTGCAGAGGCTGCAGATGAAAAGGAGAAGTTTGTTGCCTGTAGCTCCATTTATGGCCATGGATTATGGAAATCTGGAAATTATGGAGGTTATTTTGAATATTTCCTTCTACAGAAGGAGAATAACTTGTTTTATTATTCTACATCTATAATTCAAAAAGTTTATGATCTTTGTGATTAATTGTATTTATTATAATAAATTTAAGATTAGCACTGTGTATAGGTCATGTATAAAATTCATTTTTAACACAGTATTGTACACAGCTGCACAAAATTGTATTCCCTTTTTTGATCTTGGGTCAGAGAACCTTTATGCTTCAAGACAAAATGAATCTTGCATATATCTTACAGTATATGTGGTCAGAAGACATATTTTGGGGAAACAATAATAGAGTCAGAAGCCGTGCTGAAATATTTGTCTGTTGCTTAGATGGTGTGAAGCGAAGGAAATAAAATGGTAACATTTTGCTCACCTAATCTTTTAGTCAACTTACTATGTTTTTAGAAATAATTGCCAAACTCACTAATAGTACTTTTTCATTCAGATCAAATTTAAGGTAAATCTACTCATAAAAGAAACATTTCATTTTAATAGACACTGAAATTGATGTCCTAACCTGTGTATCAAAAATACACACCAAATAATTGCTCAGTTCTTCAAAGTTTATGATACCAAGCTTATTTCCTTGCTGGATTTTCTTCATTTATTTTAGCAAAGGCTGTGCTTAGTCACCAAGCAAAAAATGATGAAAAAACCCCAGGATTTAAATGAAAGTCTATGAACTTTTGTCTTGACTTTTTAAATATCACTAATCCATTATTTCATTTTTGCTGTAGACTTGTTGCTCTAAGTCCTAAAATATCCACAGGTCTTCTATGCTTACATACGACTCTCAGTATGGCTTTTGCTGTATTTTTCTCCAGGACTTAAATATTTGTATGGTTTATTTATCACTGAGCACAAGAGTAGTCTTCTCATCCATATGGTGATACTAGGAACTTGCAGCGACATCACACCATAGATTGTCTGGTTCGTTCCAGGAACTGGTGCTAACTAGCAGTCCTGATTCTCCAAGGTATTGATATGTGCCAAACTCTCCCTCAGGAATAGTTCCACTTACTTTTCTCCACTCAGTTACACTCACTCCTTCCACCATCCCAAAGTACACTGAAAATGAGACTGCTATGAAATTAACCCACTGGACATTCTTGGACTGGTCGATGCTATGTATATCTTACAGCATTGGAGCCTCAAGGGGCAGGACATGACTAGCAGTGACAACGTGCCACGTCCTGACAATCATCGGCTGTTCTGCATGGTCATGTCTGGTGGTATCATCTCAAGAAAGAGCAACAAGAGGTGTGAAAGAAAGAAAGTTATTGCTAACATGAACTTCCAGCTTCTGGTCCGGTTTTGTGCTGTGAAGACTACCTTCCATTGTTGAGAAAATTGTGTTAGCATAAGATTAGATCAGGTCTTATATGCTGTTACAAAGAAACATGCCTAGCTTTTAGAAAGATAAAAAATTGGTCACTGAAGACGGGTTCTGGAAGTATATATGGGAATAGATTGTTTTAGATAAAATGTTACTTGTGAAGATTTGAACAATATGTTTTTGAGTATATTGTGCAATCATAGCTTTAATCTTGCAGGGCAGTTCCACAGTCTGGAAGTAGCTCTAGTTATAATAATGGTAGTGTAAAAACCTTAAGAGGAAGAAATAACAGGAAGTTTAGAGTGATTAATCATCTTAAATAGTGCAGCACTAAGCTTGGGACACTCGCTACAACTCAGTGGGTTTTTGGCTCAATTCAGTTTAGAGGTTCTCTGTTGAACAAAAATAAATAATCTATGATGACTTACGGATGTTCAAGACTGATCAAAGACAAAAAGAGCATGAGATATGGGAAGAAGTAAAATTTTGCTGGTTTTGTGTGATTGTACATTTAAGGGTTGTCTCCAAAGTGATTCTTTGGCACTTGCTGTGCGTGAGATCCCAACCCATTACCTAGCCATATTCAGGTACCCATATACATACATCTCTCATTCCTTGTCTGAGCTCTCACCTGGGCAGAGGATCAAAGGATGTTGTGGATCAAAGTGTGTTGCAAGCTCAGATCGTGTATTAGAGATTCATTAAGATGTGAGGGTGTTATGGGGAATGTTATATTTGCTTTGTCTGGCAGTATTTTTAAATTAAGACTTTCACAAAGATAAACATAGTCTTTAATTCCTAGAAAACAATTGGAGGATGAAAAATGTTAATATCATTTGAAGCCTTGGTCAGATGTCTGAGCTTTCATTCTGCAAACTGATCTTTTTTCCAGAGGTGGAAAACTGGTGCAAATGATTACTTTTAGACTACAGTTTCAGTAGTGCCTGTATTCACATATAGACTATGCAGTACCTAACATGGAAAGCTTAAGCATCCTGAAAGAAAAATGCATGCAGGTTCAAACCACACAAAAAATAGGTTTTAAAAGTGACTGTAGTATAATTCTTAATTAATATACTCAAAGTCACCTTGAGTTCTATTTAATAGGATATATATGTTCAAGTACTTACAGACATGGATGATATGTGGAATAAAACTTTCACAAATTAAAGTCACAGACAATTGCACATACTTATCTTTAAACCCAAGGCTTTTTTCTTTTATTTAGGGTTTGTGTGGTTTGTTTTCAGCTTGACGCTAGAAATTGCTGGAAATAAAGCAAGAAGTTCAAAGATCTAAGATTTGTAGGGTGCTGAAGAGAAAAAATCTTAAGCCGCAAGTGTGATTCATTTTTTACTGTGTTATTATTAAGAAGTGTGCAGCAAGTGTCTCTTTTTTCCTTACTAAACTGAACCATGATTCTGCAGTTTGTGCACACTTCAGCCAACTTTGATTTTATGGCCCAGTCCCGAGTGGTCATCATATTGGATTTTTGTTATGTAAGGGGAAGGGGAGTGCTTTGCTTTTGTTTTTCTGAAGAAATGATGTTTGAAAATCTTAGGCTGTACATTCAAAGAGCTGTTAGGGAAAAGTACCCTGAGGCCACATTGAATCCTACTATAATTTTAATCGACTTTGGGGAAGCACTAGAACTGAATTAGATATTTATGAATATGAGGAAATGCAGTTTATTTTCATTGCCTTGTTTTCAGTGTGAAGGCCAAAATATCGCTGTAGGATCCATTTGAGCATTCCAAGCACGTAAGTCAAACCCATTGAGTCCACTGAGACACACAGAGAGTGCTGTTCTTTGTGTAGGGCACAGGTGGGTTCTTGTATTTATTGAATGATGAATCATACTCTTATTCATTTTCAGTTCTGACCAAAATAAGGACTCTGTAGACTGATTATGGGTTGTTCTGTACACCTGCTACTCCCTCAGAAATGAATGTTCATTAAAGTGAGTAGGAATTGCTGGTAGTTGACATGCTTTGTGATAAGGCTGAAAGGTACAAATCAGAAAATAGCTTTCAGTTGCTTGCTTTCCCCCTGAAAAAAGCAAAAACTTTTAATATGCATTTTCTCTTCATAACAGTGGACTACTTATTGTATTAATATTTTTAAAGCGTAATGATTGTTTCTGTGATGTTGTGAGGCATATTTTTTTTTAGTAAGAAGAAGGGTATAGTGTATCTTTCACTCAGAAATGAAATAATCAAAGTGAAATTTCTGATCAGAGCACTCAAATTTTCTCCAACACAGTCTATGCCACAGTAGTGGCAGATACTTTTATTTTTCTCCCCTCCCATACTGTGCTTGTAATTAAAAATAAACTGAAAAGGACACATAAATTCTAGTTCAAACTTTTTGCTGCACAGTGGAGCACGTTCCCATTCTTATATTCCAAAGTGTCAGTGCTTATGATCTTGTTTTCTGGAAGACACATATCTGCTGGGAGGTAGGGGTTCTCTCTCCTGAATAATTTGTTTCTGTATTTTTTCTTTAACTTATACTATTTATCATATTTTTAAAAGTCTATTAGTGATGCATGGTTTTTTTTTTTAATCAGTTATTAAATTATACAGATGTACCCAGATTAAGTAAAGTTACACATTAATGGTATAAGGCAATGCAATAATTGTCATTTCCTTATAAGGAGTGCCTTGCCATCCCTCTCTTAATTTATTTTTAAAATTATTTCTTTAAAATTACTGACAGAACATTAAATTAAAAAGTTAAGAATTAGGAAATAAGAAATTAGCTTTACTGCATTGCCTATATCATTGAAATCCAAGAGATATATAGCACATAGATGATCATGTGATTAGAAATATACTCGACTGAAGGCAGCACTATAATGCATTAGGGCAAATTCCTGTCCTACTTTGGAGAGGGTCTAGGGTATTTTGTTCCTCCAGTTATTTTTTTATGACTGTCTTCTTTTCGGGTATTAAAGCTTCCCTTTTGAATGTTAATATATGATTAGTTCTTTTCAGTGTTGCATACCTTTATGATTAGTGGTTTACTCTCATTTTCAAAAAATGGGTTGGTCACTTCTTAGTCTATATTTCGTTAATACAAGTGTCAAATGCTACCAAATCTTTTGTTTGCACTGAATACCTATACACCTTTAGAAACCTTTTAAATCTGAGTCACTGCTTAGGTCCTGATCAAGTTACACGTTTAGGGTATTTTGAGGTGGTGTTGAATATGGAGCTTTTCCTAAAGTCAATCAGAAGCATAGTAATTATATAGAAGTGAATCATTCTCATATTGAGCTGAGTAGGTGATGTAAGAATCATGCCTGTAGGTTTAATTTATGTCTTTTTTTAGGTTTCATTTGTGTTGTATTAATTTTTATTTTCTTTCTTTTGTGGAAGAGACAAAAGAAATTGTATTTAATTTGAAGATTTTGGCTGCTTTTCAAATTTGAGGATTTGATAGAATTTTTGATTATAAAATTATATGAAATAATTTTTGTTTTGAATTTGTGTTTCAAAACACACAAAAAAAATAGAAAAGAAAAAGTAAAGCCACAGAAAGACAGTGCTATTTATTTTAATATATGGGGGTTGATTTTGTATATTTTTCCTGTGACAGTCATTTAATCTTACATATTTTCAATTACACATTTATTAAGTAGTTTGTTATAAACAGGTAGGTTTCTTCCTTTCAGTCATAAAGCTAAGAGATTACATTGAGAAGTAATTTTATAGTGTTGAAGAAAGCCCTCCAGTTTTTACATTTATAATAAAGTATATACAATATATACAATAAACCAGCTAAGTGATTTGTAGTGACATTAAATACTTCAAAAAATTTTAGGAATAATAGCTTAGATGTCAACTTTATTTTGCATTTTTTTCTCTTTTAAGGTTAAGAATAGATTTCAGTGACTGCTTGCTTTTAACAGAGAAAAGAGTAGTTCACGAGTTTTAGTGGGTGGATACTGTGAGCCTTTGAGTAATATATGTGCTAGTGTTACTCTTTCTGATAGTAAAGGTAATACATATCTGAATAAAAATTAGAAGGTGCTACTGAAGCTTAATGAAATTACTTTTTCTTTCTGTCTTTAGATTTTTCCTGTGTATTTTCATGATTATCAAGAGCTTATTGTCCTTTGTGATCTCCTGAAGTAATGGTAAAGGAAAGAGTCTGAAAAGATAATAACTGTTGGTCAATATATATCCTGCAAGATAGGAGATAATAAGAGAATTTTTTGCCAATTAATTTTTGTAACACATTTCCAGAGGAGATCCCTGTCCTGTAAATTACAATTGTGTGTTTGCAGAAATGCTTGCCACTAGAGTGCATTTCCTTTCACATTGCTATATGAGAGAAAGAATGCAATATTCTTATTAATTTATTTTTTTTTAGTGTTTCTTGTGAGAATTCCTAGCATAGGTGACATCAAGTGAATCTTGTGGGTTTTGACTGATGGGAATATCATTGTGCATTTTACCTGGTTAGGTTTTAGTTGCAGCTGTGACATAATTTTAGGAAGCCTTCAAAGTGTTGTGGCATCTGAATATAAAGTATCCAAGTATTTTGATTATGAATTAAATCCCTGCTTCTCTCTTGGCTTGATCCTAAGAAATCCTTGCTTTGACAGGCATTTAAAGAATTAATATTTTTTGAAAGCTAAGGTTTACACTTTCTTTGCCATCTGGTAAATGTGATATATGTATTGTCAAGCATACCATCAAGTACATAATGGGTTAGCTTTTACATCCCCAGTCACTTAATTGTCTAATGGCACTTGTTAATTAGTATCATCAGCAGCTTTTGTTTGTACAATTACGAATATGATGATTTTCCCTGAATGACAGTCATCATATCTGTTGCAGCAGATTGTTTCTGTTCTTCTAAGAATATTCAGTAGCAGAAGGAAGAACTAAATCCTATGGGAGAGATTGGTCTGAGCCACAGAACTCGGATTTAGATTCCAGTTCAGTATGTTGGTAGCAGATCTGTTTCCATTTGCGGCTGCATGAACAAATATGTTCATTTAGAAAAGTCTTCTTTATTCTGTGTAATTAAGGAAGTCTCAGTGAAAATCAGAGCCTCTGTGTATAAGCTGAAGTTCAGCCTCTTAAATTTGAGCGTCTAGACAAAGATAGTAGAACTATCTAAAACACAGCAACAACTTGAAAGAAAATTAACTTGTCCCAGCTGTAACCAGGACAGGACAGTATGGAAAAAACTTTAGCCCTTTGTGCTGAAAATGTAAAGATTTTAACATTCTATTTTCACTTTGGATTACTTTATCTTAGAAAAATAATTTAACAGGTATATTTCTGGCATGGGTTGTAAATATTGCATGCAGCAGGAAACCCTTATGTTTCTTTGTCTTCTTTTTTGTTGATGTGAAGTTTTTTCTGAAGTAGTTAACTAGGAAAAAAGTTAACTAATATCTCTTAATCAGCACTAGTTAGTCAACAGAAAATGTGACCATTTGAAGTTCAAAAAGTAATCCAACTAGGAATTGTTTGGGTTTGGTTTTTTTTAAGTGCCTTAGATAGAGTGTTCTGTAATCAATAGGAGATTTTGATTAAACACATTTTAATTGGAGTCATAAACATTTGAGATATGAAAGAAACATTTATTTTGTTCTCTCTGTACATTTATGTGTGTCTATACTTGAATAGTTCATGTATGTTATGTTCACCATATGTGATATGGTGACATAGTACAGTCTTGTTTGAAGCTTATCTGCCCATAAGGACTTTTCAGAAAATGAGAGAGGCTGAGGAAGGAAAATGGTGTGCATCGTACTGCACTTTTAAAACTGTTCTGATGAATACATTTGATACACTTCTCTGAAGATTTTAAAACTAATGAACTTTCTCCCCATATTTATTTCTTCCTCTGATTTCAAGCAGGAGGAATGGCATAGACTTTGTGGTGGGAGAAAAAAATGGCAGAAGTTATTGAAAGCTATAGCCCTCAAAATGCAGCTATGATCTGAAAGAAACTTCAAACCCTTAAGTGAATCAAGTACAGCAAAAACATCTAAAATGCAAATGAGAATTTGAAGTGAGAGAGAAGACGAATTTTCTTCACTGCAGTAGTTAGAAGTTGAACGTTCAGCCCAAGGTTTGACTGCATAACATAAGACATATGTAACTGTATGAGCAAAAGATAGGACTCCCAGTTAAAAGCAGCTTGCTGTAGTTGCTGCATAAGCTGGTGATTTCAGCTGTTTGACTTTTCCGAAGTTGAAGTGTGCTGTTACTATACACTAATCAGCATGCATGTGATCTCTTAACCTAATCTTGCAATAATTGAGCTGGGAAGGTATTTGTCCCTCAACCCACTTAGCTTTCCAGGTGCAAACTTTGAAGCTTAATTGGGGCAATTTAAATGCAAGTACATTTAAAGGTGTCATTAAGGTCCAACGTTATTTTTTTTCTCCCCTTTTAAAGGAATGGAAAAGTGTTTATTCTGAGGAAGCAGGTTAATATACTGTTAGGCATCAAAATGCACACACCTAAGTGCATTAAATTAATACCTAAATGAACACACCTCTCAAAGTGAAAAACTTACCATTAAGGGAAAAAAAATACAAAAATTTGTGATGCAAACACAACATCGACAGGAAGTGCCATGGATTTACAATGTTAAAATCATGTGGTTTTGCAGATCTGAATTCAATTGGGAATGGGAACTTTTACACCAAAAAGAAGAAAAAGTACTATGAAGTTAAGAAAAAATGTTTCATGAAATACATGCTGATTAGTAGAGCAATTATTGGTGAATTTATTACAGATAAAAACTTTTTAATATGCTTGGCATTTGGAAAGTGACCAGTTTTCTGTACCACTTGTATGGGGCATGTATCCCCTCTTTGTAGGCTTTTTATGTGTGTTTGTGAATATCTGTGCTCAGGATGTATTTTGTTGGCTGTAATGAAGGTACTGCTTCTCGATTCACCACAGAGATTTAGGACTTAATCTGTAGGTGTGAACTCCTGTTCTTCCGAGGAAATTAACTGACCTTACTGGAGCTGTACGTTGAAATGCAGGTCAACGCACAGAGATCAAACCAGTCTTGGAACATTACCTAACAGCTTCATTTTAGATCAGCTGCTAATCCACCACCCTTCAATCGAAGAGGGTTGACAAAATTCAATTCCAATACAGAGCGTGCTGGAATGTCCTGATGGAAGCAGGTGTACTATTCCTAGTAATTCTATTTAATTTCTAAAAAATCTGACTTTGCTTCTAAGTTCACATTGAAAACCCTGAGTATCACTGGTTGGGGTAGGCACTGTACAACTCTAAACCAGAAAGAGCTATGTTGACTAAAGAGCTGTAATGACTCAAATATTGCATTGCCCTATGTTTGATAAAAAATGCTCACTAATCTTAAACGACAAGACCCTTGTAGTAGACCTTAGTAATGTGCACGTGATTTGCTGTTTCCTTAGTTTTAAGCTTATATAGCTATCTCTGTTTGACATTGCAGAAGACAAGGGTAAAGGTTACATTTGAATGCATCGAAGGGAGGGCAGAAGAAAATTGCACTTAGCAGTAGCATGTATGGGAATCTCATCTGGAGATATATATGACATAAGAGAAAGAAATTAAGGGGAAATTGTATTTATTGTCCAAGGGTCACCAAAATGTCTCTGCCATTGGCTCAATAGAATACTTCAAAATATGGCATTAAAAAAGGCAGCCCTCGCTGAGTTTTGCTGATACTTGTAGTGAATTTAGACCAAATAGTTTTTAAAATAAACTTAATACAAGCAGATGCCATTTTGACAGAGAGTGCTAATTTTGGTGTGAAAAGAAGTAAAATATTTCTGACAGCAGTGTTCCTGGGGGCAGTTCATGTCTTTGAAGGTCTTTTCGACACTGCAAAGCTAGTGTTGAAAATTTAAGGCGGGCATTTATTTGTGTATTATGAAATGTGAATTATTAGACTTAATCAGGAGTGCCTGGGGAGCCAGTGAGATTTTGAAGAATGCTCTATCAGTCCTGTTCTGTCTGCAGTACACATTGCAGTACACAGTAAAACCAAAATAACCCAGTTCAAATATTGCTTGAGTAATAGACTGGGCATAAAGCACTGACTTCTAAAAATTGCAATGAATGCAGAGGTATTTATGGTCTATACATTTTACAGTCTGATACTAATGTATCCAGACAGAGAATCACAAAAATCTGATTTGCTTAAAGTAAATCAATGCTGCCTCTTTTCTTTAGTTTAGCTTATACTCTTCTGCCATGTTTTATCAATGTTTATCAGGGAACTAAACTTTGTCAATCTGTTATGAATGATCTAGCATTTCAAGCCAGTTCCTGAGACAGCTAAAATGATAAATTGGCAACTCTGTTGTCCAGATATGAAATTTGGAAATGTGGGGGGTTTTGTTGTTGGTGTGTTTTTTTTCCCAGCAATGACATCTGGGTCCTCATCTGGTTTTCTGGCAGATTTCCTCTTGCTTCTGCTGGTCTAACTGCACTGTTGGCCAATACTCTGACTGTAAAGCTGCACTGGATGCTGGTGTATATTCACCCTGTTCCTAGCCATCCTTGCATCCTTGGATGCCATTTTTCTTTGGCTCCCCTGCAGTGGAGAGAAAGTCTGCCAAACTGCAATGCGTAGTGTAATGCTAGGAGAGCTTTTCAGCTACAGCATTCCAAGCAGAGAGGAAGAATATGGTCTCCTCAGTGCAGTTTATTTCATTGGCTCTATTGTAGAAAAAATGTCAGATGCTGCTAGCAGTATGGCAGCAACAAGGTTGCAGAGCAGAGAAGCTTCCAGTATAGTAAGAGAAGAAAAATTCCACAGTAAAACAAGCAAAGTCAAAGCAACTAAAAATTATTAGGCAAACACTTACAGTGATCCTGGGGCATAATTGACACTTGGAATGAGTTGAATCTGGTGCTATTAGCCCACACTCATCAATATTCTGTTAAAATGTCTTTGAAATAAACTGTAGTTTATTTCAGTGTGGAGGAAGAGAAAATGTCCTGATAGGAATCAAACAAAATGTATTTTCGTTGAGACCTGTTTTTTTGTTGTTGTTTTTGTGGGGTTTTTTGTGGGGTTTTTTTGTTGTTGTTGTTTTGGTTTGGTTTTTTTTTTCTTATGTGAGTTTGGATCTTGGGGTGGTTTTTTTCCAAGGCCTTTACAAAAACTGAATCTATTATATTACTGTATTAGCTAATGAGGTTGCTCAGATTAGCTGTCAGCCTTCCATTTATCTTATAACACCACATATACCTAGTCTATTACAGCCTTGTAGTAATAAAATGAGCTGTCAGTAGCACACATTCTGTCAAGAAACAATTCATTTTTATGGGAGCATATAAGTATTATACCTTTGTACTTTTGTCAAGTAAAAAGCAATTTTGTTATAAATAAATCTTTGCAAAAATGTTTTTCATTCTCTTCTCCTGGTAGCTTCCCACATATCCTGTGAAATACCTCCTCCTCTCACCATATGAGAATTTCACAGAATTTACAAATATACCTTATTATACTAATTTTTTTTCAGTTACTAGAAACAAAGTGTTGGAATAAATAATTCACCAATTTAAAATGTAAGTGCCAGCAAAATCCCCACTTATAACTTAATGCAATAAATTATGTGCTAACAAGATCCTGCTAGCTGCTGCTGATAATGCAGGAAAATCAAATTTAGTTCTGGTAATTTTTTGTTTCAATTGATATTTGTCCTCCCTGTGAGTAATGAAAGTGAGTCTTTAGAATAAATATAAGGTATGGGAAGATCAGTACTCCAGGAGGAATGCTGGAAGAATTTTTTCCCCCTTTCTTGAGAAGTTCCTTTTCTGAATGACTCTAAATCTTTTAAAGCAGATCAGTTCTGAAGTAGTCCTCTCGTGCTACCTTAATATTTGCTGACACAAAGAGCCAAATCTAATATGCTGCCACACTTGCCTACACACCAGGTGTCAGTGGGCAGTGAGGACGTGAAAAAAAAAAAAAAAGTGTTTCTTGCTTTGCTTTTCAGAACAATATTAAGAATGTTTATTATTTTCTGACAGTATAACCAAGTATTGACAATTAAGCGAAGCACTAATTTTAAAATATTCAACTAGTTAAAATTCCTGTTCAGTTTTTTCTCAAATAATAAAGCCAACACAGGCTATTCTATTATTGCACCGTTGAGTCTGGATCTTGAAAGGGCTGACTGTGAACACAAGTGAGTTCAAACAAACTTTTTCTTGCGTGGCCACGCTAAGAACATAAGGTAATAGTCAGGTAGTGAAAACAGCCTTTTCTTTTCCTTATGACCAGATATGTGCAAGATGTTACTGATGTAACTGATGTTACATTTTCTAGATGCAATCTGCTCAAGAAGAAAGTTTTGGTGAAAAATAAAAGGACAAAAGAGGTAAGAAGCAATCAGAAACATGAATTAAATGTCTGAGAAAGATGGTGGAGTTCAATATATATCACCATATAGTGTGATCAAAACATAGAGATGTGTCAACTTATTCAGAAACACTGGAAGAACGTCCAGTGCAAAGAGAAATGTAATATTGTCCATACACCCAAGGCATATGCTAGATGAATTCTCATCATCAAAGGGCTTCAGTAAAAGAAATTGAGGGACACTGTTCCTGTTATTCTAACTCAGGTGCCTTAATTTGCCAAGGCCTCTCTGAGAGCTGGGCCACCCAAAATCAGGCGGTGCCGCATTGGTTTGTTTGGAAATGTTAAACCTGTGGTACTTCAGACCACTTTTAAATGTACAAGCAGTGTTGAAGATATCCAGGATTTCCTAGTCTTCTAAATGTGGCTAAAGTAACAGCTGAGTAACAACTGTATTTTGTGGAGAGATTGTCATACACCATTTCTCCATCAGGTTTCATCTTATTTCAATGTTTGTACTAGTAGTAATCAAAATTATAAGGCGTATTTCCGTGGCATAAATAAATTAGAAGTACTAAATGCTGTATTTTGTTAGAGGTTTTGCCATTACATGCTCTTGGTTTTGTACAGGTTTATTAATTTGCTAAGCCTAGCTTTGCAGAGGGGTAACTGATGTGTTAAACCAATAACTGAAAATTAAGTACTTGCTTTTTAAAAAGGAATTGAGCTGGGTTTAGCACTGCCAGGTCATACAGTGCATAACTGAATTTTGTGTATGTTTAAATGGATTCCTTTGAAAGATAAGCAATGAGTGCTGCATTTGACACTGTCTGGGGAATCTGCCTTGCCCTACACTCAGGGCTATGTTTGTGGGTAAGGTGTTTAACCTTGCCAAATAGACTTAATGTTTGGAGGGGCAAATTAAAGTGAATAGCAGTACAGTCATGCAGAATGATTTAATGACAAGTATTCATCTCTCTCAAATTGGGCTAAAGTCTGGTCTTCAGTGTAATAAAATAACAAAATCATTCCTGTCAAAATAATGCTGCTAGGTTTATGCCTTAACAGTAGCAGAGATTGGCTGTCATTCTTCTTTACTTACACAGATTTTTTTTGCCTGTTATGACACTAGGAGACTACATAATGTTTAACTGTAAATCCCACTGCTGTGAAACCCACAGTTAGGGAAGTAATGCCACTGAGGAGAAAGAGAAAACAGGAGTGAAGATCCATGTAGTTTGGAGAAATCCATTTTTGTATATTTTCAAGACCAATGTGAAAGATTTTTAGGGTTTTGTTGAAGAGACATAGGTAATCATCGCCCCCAAAATAATACCACCTGTTGTTTGCATGTTTTTTCATTAAAACTGTTAGTTGGCAAAGTGACAAAGGAAAAAGAGATAATCTCTTGAGAATGGTGTTCAGATTCCTATAGTGTTAAAATTGGTTTGTTGAATATAATTTCAAAGCGCCAGAAACTGGTGGGGGCCTGGTGATTTTTTTTATGTTTGGGGCTTCTTTATTGCTTTGTTGGCACAAATGCTTGCTTACTGGCATACTAATAGAGTTCCTGGCATCAGGGCAATAAAAATGTATATAGTGGTAGTGTAAACTTTAAACAAAATTGAACAAAAAATATTGCTAAATTATTAAACTTTTTGAAATAAGTTTTGGAGGTATGAGTACCCTCCTGTGTTAAAGTATGGCACTTTGGAGCTTGGCTCCTAAGTAAAATGTAGTGTGACAGCACTACTGGTTTTGGTATGGCAAAGCAAAGTGAGTTTTGAGACTTAGGATAATCAACAGATCCAAATATTTCGGAGGACAATATATACTTATAAATGTAATTTTTTAATGTTTCTTTTACATTTTTTGAACTTGAAATACCAGATTCATATTTCCTTTTCTAGGACAACAACTGATAAATTCAGCCTCTGATTCATTGCCTGCAATATATTCTGGGCATCCATTATACAGCAATAAATGGCCACCAGATTGCTGCTATCACACCAAATGAGCTGTTGCGTTATTTAGCTCTTTTTATCTTTGGAGCACCTCTTCCTCAGTTTTCTCAGTGGACAACTAGTGCAGTCATGCAACTTGCACACTAGCATTCTGTTCAGAGGACTGACTGGCTTTGGTAGTTGGGAGTTGGGGCTTGGACTAAACAAGTTCAGAAGTTCATGTTAAAAAAACCAGTGTCTTGAAGTTTTGGTCAGAAAAGCAGTGGCATCCCAGTGGTGGCACTGAGGACCCTAGAAGCTCCCTATGTAGATGAACTGGAATTTTGGCTAAGCTCTCACCTTTTGAAGTTGAATGGAACTTTGCTGAGCACTTTATACTTCATAAAAAAGTGAAAGGATAACCTTTATTAAGTTGGCGGTGCCCTTCTTTCCGCAATCATTTTCCTCCTGTCTGTTGTCATCCATCATTATTTCCCCCTTCTTTTCTTATAAATTTTTGAATTTTCTATTATCTTGTAGCATCAAATCCAGCAAAGTTTTCTGTGTCTACATAGTTTCTTTAGGAAATGTCCTATAGTAGTCTGTAGTAGATGAAGACATTTCTCTAAAAATTCAGGAAAATGGCCTGTTGATACTATTTCTTCTCTGGGGACTTGCTATTTGCCATGTCACAATAGACAAAGGAACATTGCTGCCATCCCAACACAGGAAACACAGCATAGGTTACATATGTTCCATCAAAGATAATTTATAATTATTGAACTTAAATTGTCAGCGGGAATGTGTTGGAAGATATTTCACTGTTACTCCACTGGGAGCTTTAAAACAATGCTGATAATATGTTGTGAAATGTGAAAATGATAATTGGCCAAAGTGCGACAAACTTTTCGTGCCATCCTTTGGGGGAAGAGATGGCGTTTGCAGGGCGGTTTTTTTGTTCATTTGTTTTGTTTCTGTTTACTATAGACTTTGATTTCATTTTAAATCGTTTGTTTAGTGAATTTTCATTTGGTCATTTTTAAGAGTGGAAGAGTTGTGGCATCAAGAAGGATGTAAGGGGGCCCAGAATCTGCTGGAAACTATAACACAGTGGTGGCAAAGGGCCATGTAGTGCAGCAGAAGCCTTGACCAGGGAAAGCTCCAGGGTCGGGGAGCTGCTGCCTAGACCATAGGATAAAGTTCACATCGTCAAGATAAGATGCAATTAGCTTAATTTGGGACATGCGAAATTCTGTCTTGATGAATATGAACTTTTTCACAAAGGGTAAGATCAAAATTGAAACAGGCATCTAGGCAGGTTGAAGGATGTCCATCCCTGGATGTTATCAAGACTTCACTAGGTCCCTAAGTGATGGTCTCAAACTGGGCCTGCTTTGATGAGGGTTGGACCAAATGAAAATCCGTTCCAGCCTATGTGGTTATGGAACACTATGATGAAAATCTCCACTGTTTAGTTGTCCATCTCAAAAAAAAAAAAAAATTATGAGAAACTATGGGAAAGAGGATCCATTACTTCAGTGAAGTATCAAGGGAAAAAGCAGTTTCTGAAAGGAAATTAGTAGATAAGGATTTCTCATTCCAAAAATTTAATGTCTGAAGGCAAGCATGGGAGATACAGATATAACAATTAATTTTGAAAAGGTGAATAGTGAACTATTTTTGTGTAATAGAGTGAATGACATGCATGTAGAGGCTTTAGATTAAATGATCAGTATTAAGTTTAAAGCAGACAGAAAGAACTGCTTGTTTAAATTAGAGCATAAAATGAAATTGTCAGACTGATGCCAGGGGAGTTTTAGAGACCAAAACTGTAAATGTGTTCCAGGAGAGATTAGATAAGCGAGTGAGCTTATAAAGCACTGCCTCTTTGGGGCAGCCATTCTCATGGAAAGGTATACTTGAAGGGGAATTCTCTATTTGTTGTATTCCTGATATACTTTCTCAGAAATCTTCTGACCACTCTGCACTTCTGAGCAAATGGAAGTGTGTTTTGATTGAGTGATGATAGCTTTTATATTCTCTGGTATCATTGGTAAAACCTTTGTCAATACATGGGCATGAACAATTCCCTCCTCCAGGGAAGTGCTCTCCTGGAATATTACTGGACCCTTCCTCTCCCAGCATTTCGTTTGTGTGCCTGTGTGTCTTTGCTGGTAAGAAGTGGCATTTTTATTCCTCCTTCTCATCTGACTGCCTGTTCCCTGGGGCACAGTTCCTTGGGAGTGCAGTATATGCCCTAGTGATTGCACAGTAACTGCTCTTCAAGCTATTACACTGGCTTGCAGCACATTGTATCTCAGATGATAGCACAAATCAACTTAAGGTTTAAAATCACTTCATCTTGTGGCTTACTTTGCATACATCCTACTCTTTCACTGTTATCTCCATTTATCCAGCTGAAATGTATGACTTTGTGTGAAAAAAAGCAACAGAGGTCTAGAGGTGCTCGTTTTTACACATTATCTAGCTGTCTGGAGTGTGATGGGATTATGAAAACTATACTGGGACAAGGTTTTTAAGCCTTCATCCAATTTGTTGTTCTAATAGATGCAGTATTTGGCCTTTGTTTGTTTGTTTTTGAAAACCGTATCAGAGAAATTAAAAAATATCTATGCAAGAAAGGAAAGAAAGAATAGAAAGAAGAGAGGTAACAGTGGGGTATGGCATATAATGAAGTTATCAATAGTTGGGAACATTGGGATGTACTTTCTTGAGAAATACATTATGCCTTCACCAAAAAGAGAAGCAGAGGACCAAATAAACAGCCCATTCCCCGACCTGTAGTTTTTTACAGACCAATAATATCATACAGTCCAATAATATTTCCAATATTTAATACAGTTGTTCTTTCCTAGGCTTCTTAAATTACATTTTCTGGCTAATTATAACTCATTCTGTATAATAATTTTGTATAATCATGAACAATTTCCTCGAGCTTTTTGTGATGTAATCCTTGTGTTTACTTGGGCTCTGTTAACTGCCAGATGTTGGAACATATCCCAACACCACCAGGTGCTTACAGCTGTTGTATGGTCATTGTCAGGACTAATGCACTGTTTTCCATAAATTACTTGCATGTCATAAACCTGAAGTTGTTAGTTAGACATATTTTAAAAAAGAAATATATATATTTCTAAATTTTATATATCTCTGTAAGAAATATATGCATATGATAAATATCTCTATTTCCTTATGGGGAAACCTAAACCCATGAACATGGCTGCCTTCAGATTCGATCTGATGTTATATTGCTTCTTGGGAGCCATGGTGAAGATATTCCATTCTGCTCTGATCCCTTGGTCTCTGAATTTGGAGTACAGTGACCACGATGCAGAGCTGTGTAATTACTATGTTTGAAATTAAAGTCTTCTTTTTTGAGGCTTGATTTTATTTTATTTTTCCTGTAGCCATGAAATCTCAATATTTAATTCACACTGAGTCCCCCTTTTTTAGTGTATGTTGGAAGAGTGGCTGAGAATACCTTGTTTCTAGATCCATCACAATACTTGGTGGGTAGATGTACATAGGTGAAACTGTGTAAATGTGGGTGGTGGTTACTAGGTGTGCTGGGTGGTAAGGAGATGTAACCATTCATTCCCTGTGTTCCTGGAAGCAGAGTAGCACTGTCATTTTGATATAATTAAATAATTGTGTTTAAATGATACTTCCTGTACGTAATTTGGTTTATGCCATAGCTAGTACTAAAAGTTGTCTTTGCTCACAGAGCTGCTGCTGTTCGGCATTTCAAAAGCATAGTGTCAGTTTGTGGTTTTCTTGCAGCAGAAACACCACTTCTACAATCCCTTTGCAGGACTTTGCACATACAAGGAGCCATTTTTTACAGGCATGCTCCTACTCATGCATTTTTTCGTATTTACAGAATCACAGTTTGTATCGCTAAGTAGATTTAGGCTTTTCCTTCTGTTTTGAGGGAGTATTGGGCTTATGTGCAAGGTTTTGTAGCAAGGAATTGCAGGGTTGGCTTCTGTGAGAAGCCACCAGCAGCTGCACCCAGGTCGGACAAAGCCTGTTCCAACCAGCTCCAAGAATAAGCCCATCAGTGACATTGGTAGTGCCTTCTATGAGAATATATCTGAAAAAGTGTAAAAAACGGCTGTACAACAGCAGCTGGTAGAGAGTAGTGAGAATATATGAGAGAAACAGCCTTGTAGATACCAAGGTCATTGAAGAAAGAGGGGGAGGAGGTATTCCAAGCACCAGGGCAGGTGTTCCTCTTCAGCCCCTGGAGAATATCACAATGAATCAGGTTGTCCACCTGCAGCTCATGGAGGACCATGGTGGAGCAGATATCCACCCTGCAGCCTGTGGAGGACCCATGATGTAGAAGTCATATGTACTCTGTATGCTGTAGCCTATGAAAAGGAGCCCACGCTAGAGCAGATTTCCTGGTAGGACTTGTGACCCCATGAGGGACCCGTACTGGAGCAGTCTGTTCATAGGAATGACGGTCTGTTCAGAAGGACTGAAAATTTCATGAAGAACTCTGGCCTGTGGGAAGGAGCCATGTTGGAGCAGTTCATGAGGGGCTGTCTCCCTCCTACCTCTCTACACTGGAGCAGGGGAAGGGAATGTGGAGGCAGGAATAGCAGAGACAAATTTTATGACCTGAGAGCAATCTCCATTCCCCATCCATCTACACTGCTCAGGGTAAGGAAGTAGAAGAGCTGGGAGTGAAATTGTGCCTGGGAAGAAGGGAGAGGTGGGGAAAAGGTACTTTTAGTTTTTTTCTTATTTCTCACTATCCTACTCTGTTATTAATTGGCAATAAATTAAATTTATTTCCTCCAGTTAGGTCTGTTTTGCCCTTAATCATAACTGGTAAGATCTCTCTGTCATCATCTCCACCCATGAACTTTTCTATTGTATTTTTTGCCCATGTCCTGTTGAGGAGTGGGAGTGATATGGTGGCTGAGTGGGCACCTGGCAGCTTGACAAAGTTAAACCACCAAAATGGGCCTAAAAATAATTCAGAGTTATAAGGTGCATTTTTAATCAGTTGTGATTTCCATCATTGTGTGTGTGTGGAATCCACACTTATGTTGTAACATCCTTTCACTGTAAATCAGCAGTCTTCTAATGGCTGTGTGCTGTTAGCATCTTTACTGAGGGGGTGGAGGTATAGGTTTTATACTATCTTAGAATTTAGTCAATTTGGATTCTTTTCCTTCTATGAGCAAATTATGATTTTTCACAACTTTGCTTTGTTGCTTTGTCCTCAGTGTGCTTTGTAAATGAAAGTTGCTAAACTACGTTAAATGAATCAGTGCAAATACTGGATATTTTATACTCAAAACTGAGCTGCATTGATTAATGCTGAATGATCATATAAATCTCGTATTGTTTCAGTTCATTAAAAGTCAGGCTCTACAGATCTACTAGAAGTCATTGTTCTAAATAATAAATTTCCTTTGATATTGTTTTTGTACATGTTAAATAAAGTAAAACTGTGGCTGCCACTGGTACAGTCTTATGTGATAGGAAATAACATGAGCCACCTCCTATGTTGTTGCCACATGGCCACATGAAATTAGGAAGCCTTTAGGCCACCTTCTAGGGCCTAGTGCAACAGCTGTAGGAGCTAGTGGATGGATGCCAATGAAACTGAAGGATGAGATTTTGGTTCTGGAATAATTAAGACACCAAGGAATCCATTGTGCCTGTGAATCTCTGGGGAGAAATGACGGTTTGGAAGAACATGGCAGCCCAGTATCAGGATTGTGATACTTTAAAACTATTTCCTTCATGTGCAACATATGTTATGCTTCAGCCACTTGCTGTCCTTCAAGAGTAAGGCTAAAATTTCCAGTGCCCTGAAAGTCAAAAGGCAGCTGTTACATCTTCAAGGCAAGCTGAGGCTCTGAAATAACCCTATTTATTTATTTTTTATTATTTATTTTCATAGGTTAGGCAACATCTGGGTAAAAAGCTGAAACTGAAAGGTCATCCTGTCCCACTGTGTACGTTTGTCTCTTTAGCCCTGTGGACTCTGTGATCTAATCTTTGTCAGACATACTGAGTTCCCTGTGTGCAGTGTCTCTAACAAGAATCTCATCCATTGCAGGGGGTAACATTCTTGGTGTAATTATGCAAGCTACTGCCTGTGTTCATCAGTAAAATTTCTACTTGCAGAAAAGGAATATGAAAGAGATCAGTCTCTTCAGTGCACTTACTAAATACCTCTGAATTCTTTTTTTGTAAGTGGAATTATACTTTTATATCTTACTTTTGATTTAAAATCTATTTGTTCCAGGTTGTTTTGGGGGTGGGAGGGACTGTGTTTGATGCATACATAAGGAAATTTTTTTAGCCATTCTTATGTCTTAATGTTTGAAAATGTCTACAAAGGTTGTTGCTGTAACAAAATTTTCTGTACCTAATATTAAAGCCTGACCACAGCAGGTTTGTTGTGTAGATTGTTTTCCTCTGTTCAGATTTCATCATTTCAGTTTCATTATTGCATGATGTTTCTTATTTCATGTAAAGTGAGATAGAGCAAAACACTCTATGTCTGTGTGTGCATGGAAGTGTGTAACAACTGAGTGGTCTGATAAATTCATTTTGCTTTATAGCATGGAGCTATAGTAGCGCTGGGCAGGAACCCTGCAAGATACTCTGTCTTTCATATGCTGACCTTTGCATCATGTGATTTCCTGTTGAGTGACAGCACCATCTTCCTGAAACCTGCAAATTTATACTTACTTCTTCTAAAAAGAGGGTAGATGCCCACAGGATAACAAGAAAAACCCCAAAATAAAGAGCCCAAACCTACTCGTTTGATAGAAGTGGTGAGTCACACACACACACAAGTTAAAAACAAGGCCATGGCAAAAAAAGCACAAAGGGCACTGGGGCAGAATGAGCAAACAGGAGGGCTGAGTTGTAGCACCTGAGGCACCAGGGTTAGTGGAGTACTCTTATTATCATCTAAATTGTGTGGAAAGACGTTTCATAGGTCTTGCAGACCAGCCTGGGATCAGTTAAGCAGTGTAGTTCCTGTTGAGTCTTTGCAGAAAGAAGAAGGTGTCTTAAAAGAGTCTTCTGGGAGATGCAGGAACATGACTTTTTTGGTGTGGTTGGCAGGTGATGCTTTAATATATACCTATTACAACATTTTTTGATGTGACAATTCCCACAGAGAGCTAAATTGTGCCAGGCATTGCATCTGCATGCCAAGGCACAGTGACCTGCTGCTCATGCTGGTCATGAAGCCAAAGTAATTGTGTCCACTTGAGTATCAATGCCTCTGGCATTTTTTGAGGTGTGAGCCATAGAAATCTGACAAATATAAACAGAAAACAATAAAAGAATCTCAAATATTAATGGTCAGTTGATTTTGGGCTTTGTATTTTTTGTAGTATTTCAGGTTGTGATGTGTAAGGCAAAGACTTTTAAGCCGTCTGGCTTAACCAGTAATGTTCAAAGACTGTTATTTACTAGAGATTGTTAGATAGTGCCTATAGTTAATTGAAGCTGAGACTTGAAAAGAAATGTAACTTGCTGTAAGATCTTGATGACAGTAAAAAAGCAGTTCTGTTGCTTTGCCTTTTCAGGAAAACTAGAATCCTTGAGCTGTCAAAATGTGTGGCATCCAAGTTTGTGTCTAGAACTTAAAAGTATTTAACTATGAGAATTACTGTAGAGATGGTGTGGCATTTTTAAAATTAAACAATATGTCAGGTAATGCAGCTGTACTGATTAATGCAATGGTTTGATATATTCATGAAAAGTTCATTACTTTGGTAATAACAGTAAATAGCTTGGACTGAGGAATAGCTCTGCAAGTGGTAAGTGAGTGTAAATGTTAGTGATTGAAAACGTTGCAATCACTCCTTGTTGTACTAAACAGGTACTGATTTTCACAATATTTCTGGGCAGATTCTTTTCCCACTGGTTTTAGTAGTAGTTTTAAAATAGACCTTCAGTATTCCTGAATAAAACTGATTAAGACAAATTATTCTATTTACAGAATTACAGAAAGATACGGTGTTGTGAGGGACCTCTGAAGATCATCTAGTCCAACCCCACTGCCCGAGCAGGTCCACCTAGAGCAGGTTGCACAGGAACATGTCCAGGCAGGTTTTGAATGTCTCCAGAGAAGGAGACTCCACCACTTCTCTGGGCAGCCTATTCCAGTGTTCTGCCACCCTCAAAGTAAAGAAGTTCCTCCTCATGTTTAGATGGAACTTCCTGTATTCAGGTTTATCCCGTTACCTCTTGTCCTGTCACTGGGCACCACTGAAAAGAGTCTGGTCCCATCTTCTTGATACTCACCCTTTAAGTATTTATAGGCATTGATCAGATCCCCCCACAGTCTTCTCCTTTCCAGACTAACATGACCCGAGTCCCTCAGCCTTTCCTTTTAAAAGAGATGATCTAGGCCCCTAATCATCTTTGTAGCCCACAATTTATGATTTATTTATCATTTATTTAGTCAATAAGGTCATCAATTTCAGAAAATGTCAGGATGTTCTGTTTAAAAAAGACATCTTTATTTCTATTATGTAACCAATGATACTGAAAAAGAAGGATGCCAATATAGCCCTGCTGAAATCTATAGTAAGTTTCAATATTGTGGGTTAAATTCTGGGTTGAGTGTAATTAGTAAGGCTCCATGATGGAAAAAACCTGTTGTTTGAAGACGTTTTCTGGGGGAACTCTAGGCTTTATTACTGGAAAACAACTTGAGTTCTGAAATGAACAAGGGGGGAATTTTATCCGATATCAATAGTTGAAATAAAAAATTCCCTTTGTGTTATTAGAACTCTGGGGTAAAATCTTTGACTACTTCTGAGATTTATTTCCAGAAGGCACCCACGGGATGCACCCGCACAAAGCAGAGGCCCAGCCCCCACCACAGAGGCGGATGTCTACCCTGACCTCCTCTGCATTAACACTTGAGTAGTGTCTTTTGGAAAGCAAGTTGAAAAATCATAGTTGTGGTGGTGTTAAAGCAGCAGAAGTAATAGTGGCTGGCAACAATGTAGTGTAAAGCAATCAGGAAGTTTTTAAGAGTAACAATTAGAAAGCAGGAAAATCTACAGTTTCTGTTTTTAAAAAAGTATAAATTACATTGGAGCAAGCTATTATCTCAGCTGTTGTGTTTGGGCAGGGGAGGGTGTTTGTTTATGTTTTTAGTCTGTTTCTTTGAAAGCATGGGGTGGTTCAACCCTCAGTGAACAGCTGGTACTTTTCATGCAATCTTATTTGTTGTATGGTAGGTTCAAACTAACTGCATTACCATAGCAGACTTATGATTTCATAATCTTATAAAGTACTCCATATATCTGCATCTGTTTCAATGTAGCAGCTTTGAAAGATATAAAGGCCATGATTATTGTTCAGAGTTAAGACACAGGCCTGAAAGTTTTCCATGGAAAATACAATATGTTTTTGGTGATCAGGTAGTTCCCATGCCAAGCACTTCTACAAGTTGCTGAATGCCACCATTAGCATATATGTCTATATGCGAGCTGAGAATGCATTTTTTAACTTCCAGTTCTGCCATATGGAAGTCAAATCATTCATCTCCATTGGCAGTTTTTCTAGAAATGAGAAATCTAAACACCTGGAAGGAAAGAAAAGAGACTGTAGCAAATGGAGAAGATAAATTAATGCATTGCACAGTGTTGTAAGAGGAGATTAAAAGACAACAGTGAATTCAATTTGAATTTTGCAAGTCTGTCTACTACCATAATGAGAAACCCACATTTCCTCCTGAATATTTTCCTCCGTTATCTTTATTCTGAAAGTTTAATTGACATACTAAGTTTTCTGGTGGAATATAAAATAAATATATAGTAATTACATTTTGAATCAAATACTTTTAATTTTTTTTTTTAATCGAGGAATATAAATTAATCTTTTTAAAACAGAAAAATACTTAAAATGTGAAATTATGGTAGTTACTTTAGCTGTATTTAACATATTGTCTACGAGCTTAAGTAATAGACACAAGATGCTGTGTAGACACTTCAGAGGCATTTAAATTTAGAAATGTAAACATATTCTTTCATTCTTCGTGGTCCTGTATGGGTTGATGGTCTCTTTTTACTTTCACTAATGTACAAGTCAAAAATTCTTTTACGTAAAAACACAGAAATATTAGATTCTGTGAAGTCATTCCAGCTGCAGTGAGCATGGTGGACCCTGACTTTCAGGGCACTTAAGCACTTTATTATATTAAAAGTGCTCTCTTAAAATGCTTAAATGCCTTGCTGTTTAAGGATGAAGTAAAAGAATCTGGTGGATTTGTGAACTTAAAACAGCGCTAAAATGCTATTTTCTCATGCCTGAGCGTTCATATACTGGATAATCTGGTAGAAATTCACTTTGCAAAACATGTGGGTCTTTATGTATGTGGTATCCTTGTTTACTCATCTCTAAATGCCCTTTTTTTGATAACATACTGACATTGTTTCTTATTGTCTTTACTCCTTTGCTGTGTTTTTTTCAAGACAAAACACAAGGCAAGGTAAAAATATTGTATATAAAGATGTTGTTGAGATAATTATATTCAGTTTCACGGTGTTACATAAATATGTAATCATTCCAAATTTAGAATCAATCATACATTGCACCAAGAAAAAATAAAAACCTGTTGTTACTTTTGCCAAGCTCAGAACATGTTTTCTAATGTACTATCTGAATAATTTATCTTTAAAATTAAATCCTTTGGTATTTTGCATGTTTGCAGATGAGTAGTTGACCAGTGTCAGAGTTGAGGTTGCGTATGTACTCATTAAATGTTGTCTGGTGTGTGCCTGTTTTGTGAAATAGTCATCATCTGCATCCAATGTTGACAGGGCATCAATAGAACTTCCTTAACTATGAAGTCATTTTGACTATCTACACCCAGACTTTTCTGTTCTCAAGACAAACACAAACTAATGTCCTTTTCATGCCACCTTGGTATTCAGAAAAAGCATTTGAATGGCATGTAATATGTGTCAATTGAAGAAAAGGGGATCGTAACCTGAAGTTAAGTTCTTCATCCCCATCAGTTCAATGGCAAGGTCGCAGGTAAATTTAAATGTGTAAGATTATCTTTTTGTGTGGAATAAGCAGCTGAATAACTATCAGCGTTTAGGAAAGTTTCCCATGCATCAGAGAATTAGGAATTTAACAGTATTAGGGGACAGTTATCTAACAGTTATTTTCAATAAAATGTTGGAGTCTTTAAAAAAAAACTGTGATGTTTAAAAATTTTTGGTGGAATTCTGTATTTGCATCATCTGTTACATATAATGGGTGAAGTAATAACTTTCTGTTATAGGCAGGAAAATCCAAACAGAATGGAAACCCAAAACTCAGAAATGAATAAGAAATGTTGTATCTATGTGTTGATTAAATAAATTATGTTCATTGCAAATATGAATCTGTGCTTAGAACAAAACTTATTAAACAGAATAGAAAGGAGAAGTAGTAGGAGAGTCTTTTTGAATCTTGTTCCTGTATTTTCTTTGACTGTATTTCATTAGATGTACTCATACTAGCTGATGTACTCGTGTGAATAACGTTTTACATGATCAGACCTGAACTCGATTATTACCATGGCACAGGTAGATCACACAAGGGATTGTTTTGCAGTGAATGTTTCTTTGTGCAGATTAAAATTGCAATTCCAGTTAATTAGTAACTGCATGATGTATACATAGTAAAATTTCATGGGAATGCATTTACACGCAATTCACCAGAATCACTGATTATTAATTATTGCTTAGTAAACACATGTTTTATATGGCATGTTTTATAAAATGTTCTGCTTAAATTGAGCAAAATTTATAGTGCATCAGTATCTTGTAAAGCATAGAAATATTAAATTAATGCCTAATGAAGAATATTTTCTCTAGGATAATAACCATGTTTGAAATCAGTTCATGCTGCAGAGATGAGATACATCTATGAACACTAGTGCATGAACTTTCTTTGGGGTTTTTGCTGTTGAGAAAGACAAGGGTGGCTAGAGATGCTCTTTTTCCTGTAAATATGATAGTCAATGAGCCTGATTATTGCTTCGATTAATATTTATCGTAGTAGTATAGCTGTGGATTAAACCTTCTGTCCACGCTGCTGCCTGCTTCCTCTCAGCCATTGCTGCATCTCGAGGCAGACTGTTAGCAGGACCTTTTCTCCTTTCCTCTACAGCATTTGCATCCCTTGTTATTGCACTGTGGTCAGAATACCACTGCAAAATATGTCTGCTTTGTGCTGGATGACAGCTTTTGCATTAATCTTTTGTAGAGAGTACTTCTGCTTTTCTCATGTAGGTGTGGTGTACCGCTTTTTTAATCCAGCTGGAGAAGTCTTTGCTGTTAATCTAGCAACCAGATTCAGGCTTCCAGAAAAAGAGAGGCACCCTACTTGCTATGGTTTGTGCGCAGGAAAAAGGTGAATAACTGGAAAGAGACGTGTGCTGGATTTGGGATGCGTAAGAAACAAGTCCAGGTATAAAATTATCTGAACAGAGTACTGTTGTTGAGAGCAGCAGGAAATAAAAGAATCATACATTTTAGATGCTTTCTTCCGCTATACAAATCCAGTCTAAGGAAGCGGTAAATACCAGTGTTTTTTTTTTTTCACTTAGCAGTCTGCTAGAAATGGATTCCGTGTGTCAATGCATTTCTGCATGAAAGGCTACAATAATATGTCATAATGGTGCTCCTTTTGCTTTAGAAGTGCAGAATGATTAAGGGGGTCTCAGGCATTAAAGAAAGACCTCTTCTAGCCAGGATGTAGATGAAGAATAGGCAGCAGCTGCTTTTGTGAGGGGGCTGTGGCTATAGTAAAAAGTTGTTAGCTTTCAAGACAACAAACATAGTACTGACTAGTCCTAAACATCAGCTATTATTTTCTAAGTGGCCAAAATAAGAAGAAATACTGTCAGGTGGTTTTTTGTCTCCTTTTAATGGCTTTGTTTTTCCTGACTCTCATGATTTCTAGAGAGTTCTAATGTTTTTTCCTGATCCCAGCATCTGGATCAGGTGATTAGGCATGACCGAGAAGGAGAAGGAGGGGAAGAGAGGGGCGGGAACAGAATAGTTCAGTTGGAAAGGACCTGCAGTGATCCTCCGGAGAATCCCCAGGAGAATCCCCTCTCCACTTCCCCTCCTCATGAAGCTGTAGAGAGCAATGAGGTTGCCTCTCAGCCTCCTTCTCTCCAAACTAGACAAACCCAGAGTCTTCAGCCGCTTCTCACAGGACATGCCTTCCAGCTTTTTCACCAGCTTTGTTGCCCTCCTATGGATGCACCTTCATGTCTTCCTTAAACTGTGGGGTCCAGAACTGCTCACAACACTCAAGGTGAGGCCACGTCATTGCTGAATACAGCAGAATAATCACCTGTTTTGACCGGCTTGTTATCCTGTGTTTGATGTATCCCAGGATGGGGCTTGTTCTCTTGGCTGCCAGAGCACACAGCTGGCTCATACTGCTGACCAGCACCCCCAGATCCCTTTCTGCAAGGGTGATCTCCAGCCATTCCTCTTCCATTTTATACTTGCAATTGGCATTACTCCATCCCAGGTGCAGAATCTAGAATTTGGTCTTGTTAAATTTCACACCATTGATGATTGCCCAATGCTCCAGTTCATGTAGGTCATTCTGCAAGGCATCTTATCCCTTGAGAGAGTCAGCAGCACCTCCCAGTTTCATATTGTTAGCTAACTTGCTAATGGGGCATTCAAATCGTTCATCCTGAACATTGATAAAAATCTGGAACAGAACTGTCCCTAGATTTGAGCCCTAGAATTTGCCCCCTGGTGACCGTTCTCCATCCATACGTAGCACCATTCACTACAACACCATGAGCCCTGCTATTCACCCAGTTCTTCACCCAGTGGACTGTGAACCTGCTCATCTTGGACAATTTGTCCAAAAGGATTCTGTGAGGGACAGCATCAAAAGCCTTACTAAAATCTGGAAAAACCTACATCCACTGCCCTCCCTTCTTCCATGAGGTAGGTGCATAGAAGGATAGAAAAAAAAAGTTATATAGTTAAACAGGATTTGTGAACCCATGTTGACTGTTCCTGATGATTGGATTGTTCTTTAAATGCTTTGCAATAGCACCCAGAGTGATCTTTTCCATAATTTTTCCAGGTCTGTAGTTTCCTGGGTCTTCCTTCACTTCCTTCTTCTAAATTGGAATAACACTGGCTAGCTTCCAGTCAGCGGGGGCCTCCTCAGATTCTTTTCTTCTTATTACAAAAAATAAAAAAAAAGGCAAATGAAAAGCATATATACAGAAAAAAAAAATAAAAGTGTTCTGTGTGTCTTCTTAAAACTTAATAGCTAGAAAGCAAAAAAGCTTTACTTGCTTGTAAATTAATCTCAGCAGTAGAGGCAGCTGAACCATGATTTTTAATTATTAGGAACTTAAGATACTGCGTAAATAGCAGCAGCAGGAGGAAGGCAGGGAAAAGCCAAGCTTTTTGTTGTTGTTTGCTTCTCTTTTGGTTTCCATTTTAACCAATCATACTAAGCCTATGCAAAAATGAAGTTCCATATTCATTTTAGATTAAAAAATAGATGCAAAAGGCTGCATAAGAAACAACAAGGTAGTGGTTTCAGTGTTGTGATGGAGATTAAGAAAGAAAAGGAAACTTTTCCTCAAGTCTAAATTAAGAAATGTCTAGAGTTATCGGCAATTTCATATGTTATTTTCACAGTCAGGAAGAGTTTGGCAGAGAGAGGGTAGAAGAAGAGAAGCGGAAGGAAAATCAATTTCTGGACATTGTGGAAAACGCCTAGCAGTTGCATTAAATTTTCTGTCTTTCATGCCATTGATTCTTAGGTCTCTTTGAATTGTAATATTCTCTCCCTCTTTAACACCTTTCCTTATCTAAAAGAGTTTCTCATCCAGTGTTAAGTCCTGATTGTCATGTCATGACATACTCCTGCATGTTTGTCTCATAAGGGAGCATGGCTATTTTTGTAGTGGTCTCATCATGAAGTTGGGACACATATAGGCATCCTTTGAATCAGAAAACCCACAAGGAAACATACTGAGTAGTTTTGCTGGCATTTAGAGTCTCAAAGAAACGAGAAATTTCTATATACTTTTTGTAGGTAACAAAAAATAGGACAGCATGTGTTAGTATAAGAATTTACACCATGATCCTGGCCATGAATTAATTACTCAGATAGGGGAAAGACCTCAAGGCACTCTAGCATAAGCAGGATTCTAAATCTACTCTGTGCTGTATTCAAAACTGTTACACTATTACCCTCAATTTTTATTGTTAGCTGAGTTGACATCCTTGATTTTATTTTTCAGTTTATTCTGTAAAATGGTCACATAGTCAGATTTGCGACTACTTGCAGTATTTTCCAGCTCTGTATCTCCTCCCAGACAATCCTTTGAAGTTGTCCCCACTGAATATTGTTCTTTTCTTAGGTTCTGTGATTAAATGTGCTTTTGCTTAGCCAGAATTATCTTAGCTTTTGATTTTTCTTATAAGATAGGTAAAACTTTGTCAAGTAGTTTTCTTCCTCTTAAACAAGTGATCTGGCAGGGGAAGAGCACAAGATTTCAGAAGTTGGATTTTAGTATCACGTATCCATTGATAGTTTTTCAAGCACAGTGTAAAAAGAAGTTAAGAATTAGTGCTTGATTTCTTGTTTTTCTGTCTTTTGGTGAACCTGAACAGCTTCAGGCTTACTGAAATGTTAATGGATGACAAAAGATTGCACAGCAAGCATGCAGGAAGGGGACCTACAGAGGTGGCCATGTGGTATGATTTAAGTACTATTGCATCAGGTAGGCAGAAACAACTGAGATGCTCCTTGAACCCCAAGACCAGCACAAAGTAATGCATGCTTGTTCTGATGTCCATGAAAGATACACGTTGTAGCAGACTCCAGAGTATAAATGGTGAGTGTCATGACTCTGGTACGTTGTGTATGGTGACTGGATTGTGCAGCACTGTCCCTGGGGTTCCAGTAGCCTTTTGATTAGAATAATGCAAACAAAAACCACTGACTACCTTTAAGGAGAAACTCAGTCCTCATGAAAAGAAATATATTGGTGGTAAATATGCTTCAGGAAAGACTAGATGTTATGTCAGGCAATACCCTGGAGTCCAGTTTCTTAATATAAAATGAAGATGGATTGAGCTGCCTTCCTCTCTGCTGCAGTTCTAGCTGGTACATGGAATCCTTTGTACAGGCTATGCCAGTGGCATTGCCTTAGCTGAACTTTTTACTGGTTGTAAAGGACTTACTTTCTTGCTTAATATGCTTTTGGTCTGCTGCATCCTTCTGTGCAGTTTTACTTTTTATAACATTTTTAATGAAACTTTTTCTTTTGCCCTTAGCTTTATGGAGTCTCTGAAATGCCAGGGAAAAAAGTAATTAAGTAGAGTAATGGCCTTAAATGCAGTTCATAGTTCTCTGTTGATGCATTTTAAAGAATGCTTTCTGCAGAGCAAAATCCCACAGAAGAGTTAGTGTTCTCCCAAAGGATATTACATATACATTTGTATTATTTTGAAAGAAAACAAAAAGAAGGAAATTGGGGTTTTTTTTGTCGTACTTTTCATATAGCTTGGCTGAAAAATGCATTACCTTTGTCTTTGCCATCTCTTTCATAGTAGTATTTTCTTAAAAAGCTAACAGATTTGGCTTGGTTCTAAAGTGAGGCTTGTGTGAGATGAAGATGTGCGTGCAGTTCAGTCACCTCAGTCTAAAACTACAGTTACCAAATTTCTTGTCCAATGACTGCCTAATTCTGGGCATGTCTCACCACTGTGGGTACCTCAGTTTCTCAGGGTGAGATTTCTTTAGGGTCTCAGCCTTTATGGATGCCCACAGGTGCCTCAGGCTTGTATTCTGCCTCAAAGTCTAGAAAAAATATAAAACAGCATGTACCAATTTTCTGAAGTCATTGCAGTTGCAGCCATCCACCTCCTCTCCTTTTATTCAGCACATGCACCAGGATCTGTGTCCTTGTTCTGCATATTCCTGTTTCCTGGGCTAGTTCCTTATCCGTTGTCCTTTCTGGTTGTAAAAGTGAGGGCCTGAAAGATTCAAAGAGGTCCAAAGGAATGTGGGACATTTCACAGCCCTGGAGATTACTTTTGTATTTTGCAGAGAGGACTAACACTGTCTTTGGAGCACAAATGGGAAATTAAGCTCCTTTCTTCATTTCTCATCTTGGGTGGCATTGGTTTATTTCCTTTGGCTGACTGCAGTGTGTCAGTGTTTCCCTATTCTGATTAATGAAACAGCTTCAGCAGGAAACAACGTCTGTTCTCCTGCTAAGAAGCAGAAAGCAGGAATGGATACCCATAGTGTTGCTGAGTCAGGGTACTTGTTTCCTTTCCATGCCCCTGAAAATTAGGAAGGTATTAATGAAGGTCCATGGAAATACAAGGTGGATCTTTGTAATTATACAGGTAGAAGGATTTGTCAGGTATCTCCATCTAAACATAATGATAGATTGTCCTACCTTTTTCTGCTGTACTGTGGCTCCCAAATGCAGGTTAATACCTACTTTTTTTAATTGCACTTTTTGCAAAAAGGAATCCATAAAGAGAAGTCTCCTATGGAAACCTATATAAAATACATGTTCATTCTGTCCTTTTAGATATGTTTAAAAGATTCAGCTATTCAAAATCCTAATGTTTTTCATTTCATGATTAGACAGTATAAAGAAAACCTGTGCCTGTTCTGCATGAACTTGCAAGATTTCTGTAAATATGTGAGTAAATACGGAAGCAAACACAGAGGGTTGTTCTCCACCGGTAACTTTTCTTCCTTGCTGTATTTCCAACATACAGAAGACAACAATCTGCTACAGTGCCTTTTAACTCCATAACTAACCATCATCTGACTAGCTGTGCAGGTAGTTGGTTATAAGTGAGTAGTACCTGCAGAAATCTCCAAATTTCCAATGGCATTAAAAATCTGCAAATACTAATTTACATTAGTAAGCCATGATTTTTCTGTCTGTTCATATATAGTTCATCTTAAAAAAAAAATTAAAAGGAAAAAAAATTAAGAAATATAATAAGAAATGAAAAGTATTGTGAGAAGTGCTCAATTATATTGTAAGAAATATATCATGGAAGATGTTTGTACAAGAAAATAAAAGTTACCAAATAAAAAAATAGCCTTGCATTTTTTTGTTCAAATAGGCTTAAAAGGCCTTGTGCAGCCCAATTACTCAAATTCTTAGAAACATTTGTAACTGTTAAAGGTATTATTGTTTTCCAAAAATGAAAGAAAAATTAATTTTTTGCTCTCACTGGCTTATCTTGTTTGATGTTATCTTCTGCTATGTCCATTAGTTCTACATGATTTAAACAGACATAATGACTTAGTTGCTTAACAAAGATCTGTTAGTGTAATGGGAAATGCCTGGGGTACTACAGCTCAGTAGTTTGTAATTCGGACAAAATTCTTCTTGGAAATCTGTAGTAAGACTATACCATATCAGTTTTGACCAGTCTTTGCTGTGGTAAAGGTTGTGCTTGTAAGTTTTCCTTCCTTCCTAGATCCTTTTATTAAAAAATAATGCGGAAAATAATTTTACTGGAGAGAAATTATTTATATTGCTAGATTGTGTAATTGATTAGCAGATCCTCTGGGTTAGAATATGATGTCTTTTTATATAACTGCCACAAAATGATTGCCTTATCTTTCACATGATTGCATATGAAGCAAATTAGTTTTCACGGTGAGGATTTGTACGGTCCCACAATTAACCCATGTATTTGCCAGTTGTGCCTTTTAATTAACTGACATGTCTCCCTTACGACCATTAGGTTGCAAGTTCATTTCCTAAAGGGATGTAGTAAAAAAAGAGTTTATGTCTTTTTTCTTAGGTAATATGGTCACCTACAGCCTCTCCACTGGGTCTTTTGAAATGGCTAAAATTTTGTTTCATTACAGAAAATATATTTTCTTTAAGTATTTAATTATGTAAATTTATATTAATTTGCAGCCTCATTGCACAATTCTCCTCTCAGTTGCTGATGGTAAAGGTGTGCAGTCTTACTTTTTCATGCAAGTTAATGTATCATGGCAATATAGATATGACTTGAGAAGCCTAAGTTTGAAAATATTCACCCTACTTGTTATCCTGGTTCACTACATGAAGATTAGAATAGTATGCAGGATTTGTGGGTCATTACATACACAAAATATTATGAAACCCTGAGAATATTCTGTATAAAGGCATTCTGGCCCCTAAAGAGAAAAAGTCCATCCTGCATTATCTATCCCACCAAGTTCCTGTAAGCATTTCAAAGGGAAAAGGTTTGATCAGAAACTGATGCTTGACAAATTTTGGCAGTCGTCTTAGTGATGTATCTTGTTTGTCAAAAAGCTGGAGCTCAAGTCCTAAATCACAAATCTTCTTTAATTTACAGGGAGTTTTGGATCTTCTTTCAGTAAGAGCTATAAAATTAGTTCATAACTGTGTACACAGTGAACAACTGGGCCCAGTTTCAGGAAACCATCTCAAACCAAGTTTTCAAGCTGGTGGGTTTTAGGTTTGTGGTCTTGTTGCTTTGTTATTGATATGGTCATCCTTCTCAGTTCTCAAACAAGTTATCATTTTAGTAACTTTGATGAATGTCTTTGTTACCTGGGTGATGTGTCTATTCTCAGTCTCTGGTCCTTCAGTAATGTATATGTCTAAAGTGGAGCATATTACCTTTGCTAATCTCATGGAGGAATAAGTCATCTTACTGGAGATGTATAAGTGAACACTTAGAATATTTTTGATACCACATTTACTTAAATAACTCTGCATATGTTTCTTAATGGTTATGGATAAAAGTCTGTCCCAACTAAATTTAGAGCTGGAGTATCACTCCAAGAAAACTGTTTTCTGGAGTAGTTTTCTGCGTCTTTTACCTTCCTCCGAACTTTTTGCCTGGTATTACTTAAAGTTGTCAGTTAGGATTCCTTCCTGCTAGCGAACTGTGCTAGCATTTTCTACACCCTGCTCTGTGCATTAAATTACACAAAGGGTCAGTTCCGTCAACATTAATGCAGCTGTAGTGATTTACAGCCATTCAAGATGTATAATCATCTGCAAATAGACTGGGCAGTTATCTCTTGCTTTCCCCCTACTCTCCCTTTTCTGTTTGCTTTTGAAGATCCATTTTCTGACTACTGTCTTCTTCATGGCAAACCTATAAGAGACTACAGACTGGGTCCCTGGCTTAATGTATTTTACTGAAGCTCCACTTTCATTTCTCTTAATATGTAATCCTAAGGAATCCTTTTGGTTGTGTTCTACCTTGCCTTCTTTCCTTTCTCGGCATTTTCTCTTTTTTTCATTTCTTTCACTAATCACTCCTATGATTATCAATCCCAGCCTTTCTGCTTCTTCCCTCCCTTTTCTCTGTTGATTTAGTCGTAAATACTCCTGGTGGTTCGTGATGCATGCTTTTATCTCTGTGCTCACCCCTCTTCCCTGTTTCAGTATTGTGCTTACTCCTGTTGAGTAGCCTTGAAGTGTGTCATTCTTACCAAGCAGACTATTCATTCATGCTCTCACTGATGGAACAGACTATTGTCCTACCTCTTCTAGAAATTTAGGCAAGCAACTGCTGTTTAGTATTTCTCAGAGCTATTTTAACCAAGCTGTCTCACCCACATGCATTTGCAATGCCACGTCTCACACAAGAACTTAGAAATGAGAACTTAATGAACTTCTTCCAAGTTGAAGTGACATGACTGCAGTTTTCATCTTCATACCAGCCATAGTACCTTTATTGCCTCTTCTTTGGCGGTATTGCCTACTCTGTCCTCAAGGCTTCCACAGTCTCTCTTTACTGCTTTAACTCCATGTTCTCTGCCACCATTTTAGCTGGTCTATACTTGTTCTTCCACACTTCCCATATGTAGATTTTGACTCCTTTTCCAAGCATTGTCTTTGGTTTAAATTTTACTCAACGTTCTTGCAATTTCCCTGCACTTCTGCTCTCAAATTCAGATTTTAACCTGTCCCATCAGTGGAAGCTATCATTATCTTATGCCTCAAGTAACTTCTTCACAGCCAGTTTGCAGGACATCTGCTCAATCTATCCACCTTGGCTGCTTTCTATGTTTTCAAAGTCTTGTTTCAGGAATGTTCACTCTTCTTCTCAGTAGTTACTGCTATGGCTCACTTGATTGTGTTGGGTTTTTTTCCTCCTTTCTCTCCATCTGTGGTGTGGTATTATTGCCAGATACATTTGTGGAACTGTAAACTGAAGTCAGGAAAAAGCTGTAGATTGATATCTGAGAACTCTGATTCAAATCCTGGAAGGAAAGTTGTGCCTGTACTTTGGTCACTGACACTCTAGGCTTTTGGAAATTAAATGAGAGCTAAGGATGAGTATCTGTAAATCTACATGCTTATCTTTGGGTAAGTGATTTGAGAATCTGAAGTGCAGAGTTGTAATTCATGGACATTCCTATTTGACTGAAAGTAAATACCAAAAATATTTAATTGTTGGTTGCCCTGCTGTCTAAGCCATCTGCCAAAGAATCTAGCAGGTGTCTTCATGCTAGGCTAATTAGGATTTATGCTTTTTAAACTCCCTCTGTTAATAAGTAATTTAAGAATAAATATGTTTTAGCTAGAGGATTTTTAAAATACTTGACACTTCTGCACTGCAATTTAAAGTAGAAGTGGAGAACATATATAAAAACTGAATTTTTTCAGTGTCAAGTGTGTTTTAATATTTGTTATATATCACAGAATCATAGAAGGGGCCTTTAAAGGTCATCTAGTCCAGTGCCCTTCAATGACCAGGGACATCTTCAACTAGATCAGGTTGCTCAAAGTCCCATCCAACCTGACCTTGAATGTTTCCAGAGATGGCTCGTCTACCACCTCTCTGGGCAACCTGTTTCAGTGTTTCACCACCTGTATTTTAAAACATTTCTTCTTTATAGCTGATCTGAATTTGCCCTCTTTTAGTTTAAATCCATTACCCCTTGTCCTATTGTAACAGGCCTTGCTAAAAAGTTTGTCCCCATCTTTCTTACAAGCCCTGTTTAAGTATTGAAAGGCTTCTATAAGGTCTCCCCAGAGCCTCCTTTTTTCCAGGCTGAACAACCCCAACTCTCTCAGCCCGTCCTCGTAGCAGAGATGCTCCATCCCTCTTGGTCCTTCTCTGGACCTGCTCTAACAGGTCCATGTCTTTCCTGTACTGTGGACACAGTACTCCCAGGTGGAGTCTTACCAGAGCAGAGTAGAATCACCTCCCTCGACCTGCTGGCCATGCTGCTTTTGATGGAGCCCAGGATCTGCTTTGTCTTCTGGGCTGTGACTACACATTTCATGCTCATGTCCAGCTTTTCATCCATCAGTACCCCCAAGTCCTTCACTGCAGGGCTGCTGTCAATCCATTCATCCCCCAGAGTGTATTGATACTGGAGGTTGTCCCAATCCAGGTGCAAGACTCTGCACTTGGCAGTTCCAACTGGCCCATTTCTTGAGCTTGTCCGGGTCCCTCTGGGTGGCATCCTGTCCCTCAGGTGTGTCAACTGCACCACTCAGCTTGGTGTCATCTGCAAACTCATTGAGGGTGCACTCAATCCCACTGTCCATGTCATTGACGAAGATGCTAAACAGTACTGGTCCCAATGTGGACCCCCGAGGGGCACCACTTGTCATTGATCTCTGTCTAGAAATTGAGCCATTGGCTACTACTGTCCAAATGCAACCATCCAGCCAATTCCTTATTCACCAAATAGTCTGGCCATCAAATCCATACCTCTCCAAATTGGAGAGAAGGATATTGCAGGAGATCATGTCAAAGGCGTTAGAGAAGTCCAGATAGATGACATCCGTAGCTCTTCCCCTGTCGACCAATGTAGTCACACCACCATAGAATGCCACTGGATTAGTCATGCATGATTTGCCCTTGATGAAGCCATTCTGGTTGTCTTGATTTATGTCCCTGTGGTCCATGTGCCTTAGCGCAGCTTCTAGGAAGATCTGTTCCATGACCTTCCCAGGCACAGAGGTGAGGCTGACAGGTTGGTAGTTCCCAGCATCCTCCTTTCTACCCTTTTCAAAAATGGGTGCAATGTTTCCCTTTTTCCAGTCTCCAGGGACTTCACCTCATTCTTGTGACTTTTCAAATATCATGGAGAGTGGCTTGGCAACTGTGTCAGCTTACATAGACTTCTGTTTGTTCAGGTTCCTCAGGTGGTCACAAACCTGATGTTCTCTTACCATGGGAGGGACTTTGATCTCCCAGTCTCTACCTTGAGATCTATTCACGCAAGAGGTGTTTGAAGAGACGTTGACAGTGAAGACTGAGGCAAAAAAATGGTTGAATACCTCAGCCTACTTGTCTATTGTTTCCAGTTTGTCAGTCTTTCTCATCAGTGAGGGTGCACTTTCTTTGACCTTCCTTTTCTGACTGAAATACCTATAGAAACCCTTCTTATTATTCTTTGTGTCCCTTCTCGAGATCAGCTCCAGACACACCTTGGCCTTCCTGACCATGGGCACTGTTCCTATACTCTTCCCAGGATACCTCTCCCTGCTCCCACAGCCTGCACATTTACTTCTTGCCCTTTAGTTTGACCAGCAGGTTTCAACTCAGCCATGCCAGTCTCGTGCCTTCCTTTCCTGATTTCTTAGACCTGGGGATCGAGTGCTCTCATGCTTTATGGAAAGCGTCCTTAAAGATCTGCCAGCTCTGTTCTGCTCCCTTGTCCCTGAGGGCAGTCTCCCAGGGGGTCCTAGTGACTAACTCCTTGAACAGCTGGAATGCTGCTTTCCTAGAATTCAGGGTCCTGACCTTCCTCTTCATCTGACCTATATCCCTCAGGGCTGTGAACTCCACCAGGTCATGACCACTGCAACCCAAGCTGCCTCCAGTCTTGATGTCACTGATTAGCTCACTTGTCTTGGAGGCCAGAAGGTCCAGTATTGCACCCTCTCTGGTAGGGTTGTTTATTACCTGGCCTAGGAAGTCATCCTCCATGCCCTCCAGGATTCTCCTGGACAGCCTACAGCTCACTGTGCTACTTTTCCAGCAGATGTTGGGGTGGTTGAAGTTCCCCAGCAGGACATGAGCCTGCAAGCACAATGCCCTCTGTAGCTGGAGTAAGAAGGCTTTGTCAATGGGCTCTCCTTGATTGGGCAGCCTGTAGTAGACTCCAACCACAAGGCTCCTTTTGTTGCCTCAGTCTCTAGTTCTTACCCATAAGCTTTCAACCAGCTCGTATCTATTCATCAGAGACAGCCCCTCACACTCTATTCATTTCTTGATGTACAGGGCGATGCCTCCACCCGTCCGTCTTTGTGTGTCTTCCCATGGTTTATCATGGAAGAAACTGAGTATACATATGTGTGCGTGAGTGTGTATATATGTATATATATTAAGCTTTATAGTGACTGCTGATTAGAAAGTCTTATAAAAGTGTCAAACACACTGGAGAGATATCAAAACACTTTTGCTGCTAAGTATGTTAAAAGTCTCTTTGCTAGGTCTTTCTATGAAAAGATGAGCATCAGGGAAGAATGTGATTTTTTTTTTTTTTTTTTTTCAAATTACATAAATGAATTTTGATAAATTGAAAATGGATTGAAGTGATTTGATAAACCATTTTTTGTTCTTCTTATCTAACTATATGTTTCCACTTCTTTTTGATTTCATAATCTAAAACCAGCCATATCATCTACATCTATAATCAATTTAACAAAATAAACCTTGATAATCTGATGCTTTTAAAATCACAGCAAAAATGAGGAGAGGAAACTGCTCCCTTATGGGAAAGCAGATATATTGAACAAAGGGGTGCTGGAATATTGTGAAAAAGTAATTAAATTTTTACTTCAGTTTTATAGTTTAACACAAATACTTGTACAGTCTGAAAGGCACAATCACATGTCCCTAGGATAATGTATTTGTATAATTTTGACCTTTTAAAATGACTAAGGATTCCTGTTATTAAAGCAAAGACTTCCAGTGTCCTTATAGGAATAGTTTTTACGTGTCAGGCTATTGGAAATTATAGATAGCAGGGTCAAAAGCTCTCATAGACTACTTTACTCTTGTTGTTACAAAAGTTATTTACAGAACTGTGAAGGGAAAACAATGTCAAGATTGACTTTCAGCTGAAGAATCTCTCATTCCAGTTATTATATCACAATGGAAGAAATGTCAATGTGTTACTACAAACCTCATGTTGCATATATTTTGTTGATCTGTCTCACTGTATGCATTCAAACATGGACTGTTGCATTCAATGCATGGACTACATTTGTTCATGGGATGATGCCCCATCGAGATATGTTGCACTTAAAGTCACCTCACGCCTCCTAAAAATGATTTTCCTTAACATTGATAAGGGTGCTAAATGCATAATATTTACATTAAACCAAACAGTAATACTGAAGCTTGCATGCAAGGAAGATTTAGGCACTCTTCTTTCTGCCCTTGTATTTGATTCATTAATACAATGTCAGTTTAGTTTCTAATATTGAGGTGTGGTCAAGTCATACTCAGCCACGAGCTGTTTACTAGGCGGATATTTTTTGTACATGAAACTCCTTCTACTGTGTGCAGTATAAGCCTCTAGTTTCAAAATCAGTTACAAGATCATGGGTGGAGGCTGTTTGCATTATATATATCAACAACATAAAGGTGGGACTAAGTTTTTGTGTCAGATTTTCCTACTGCTGACTCAACCACTGTGAAGAATTCTTTGCTAGTGTTAATTGTTCTTTGCAGGGCACTGCCACTCCCTGTATTCCCCTCCGCCGTCGCTGCTCAGTTGAACATAAAAGTTGCAAGCAGCTGGGCTTGTAGAGGCTTTTGATGAGAATTCTTCAGGGTGGTTCATGTTGATGTTCCATTATCTGCTCACTGTTAATTTTGTCCAGTCCCTTGTCATTGTGTATTATAAAATGTGGATTAATGTGTATCCACAGTGGCTAGCATCTTGATTGTCTATCTATGTTGTTAATTCTTGCTAGAGAGTAGACCATTAATATTTTAAAAGATGTGGATTTCCATCATGTGACCCTTCAGCCTTTTCACTTATGACTGTACACATGCATAACTGAGACTATTAAGTGCCAGATCCCAAAATTCTTAAATAAGTAGAGAAGCCTACATCAGTCTTCTGTATTCAGATCTTGTTTTCTTTATGACATCATGCAAGTTATTTATTCTTCTTGACTAGTTCTCTTTAGAAATTGAGATAAAACCACCCTATATGTCCTAGAAGGAGATCTAACTGAACAATGTACTCTTTTGGAACTGTCAGCTGTAGGTTTTAAGTTGATTTCTGAGTTAAAGGTTGCAGCTGTTACAGAAGGAAGACCTTGAGGAGACGACTACCCGACAGATAAGTAAATGCAATAAGTAAATGTATCGTTCAGTCTTATAAATACTAATAAATCATCTGGCTGTTATATCTAAAAAATGTCAAATGTATGTCCAAGATTTAGCAGGATACTAGAACTCTATTTCAGCAGCTTGTCCATTTTACATCAATCCGTGGAAGTGCATGATCCTGAAAACAGATGACCATTTCTTAACTGTCACTTCCTCAGGAAAAAAAAAAATAATCCATAAACTAGACTGCATTGTGATTTTTGTAATGTGTTCTGCTTTTAATAAGGCATTTATTTAGTATGGTTTATCATCAAATTAGTCAACATCTACCATTCTTCTCAGGAGCATATGATAAACTCCAGGACAGTGATAGATTAGTCACTGATTTACTAGTACTCAGGCTTAGCCATTCTCAGTGTGTTACCTTTAATAAGAGCACGAATTTCCACCACAGGTTTTTAATTAAATGTTTAGTAAGTAGTTATACTTGTGTATAACCCACATGACTTGTAGGTTTTAAAAGGATAACTTAAGTTCCAGAAAGTGCTGCATAGTTTTCAGATTAAAAAAAAAATAAAAAGAAAACTTTAAATAAATTTGGACCCATGTATAGCTAAAGTATTTTTTAGCCTGCAGAGTATTTTCTCTAGAATATCAAGGACAACTTGGTTTAATCATCAACTTTATTGCTTAGGAGAATTGTGAGAAATTAGAAATATAAGTCAATGAACTAGGTGGGCAGAGTAGAGAAATCGAGTAATAGCATGGCCAGCAGTGTGATATTTACTTTCATTTGTGAAAGGAGAGCTGAAAGAAATGTAAAGGAATGTTTTGTCAGAATGTATTTGGTTTCATTGTTTTCACATCTACTCCAGACGATGAAATGAGGCTTCTTCCTTGTTGCAATTTTCTCAGTCCCTTTAGACTCAAGAGTGCTGAGTCCCAGTCTGATGGAATAATAACTACTAAGGTTGCTCTCCTTCATGAATCTATCTGTATAGATCTATATGCCTGGAGCTACATGCTGACCTGTAGCAGTAAAGAACCTAGATGAGCCTCTCTCCAACTGCAGAGTTTCTGTTTCAGTGGGCAGCTGCAAAGAAAGTATGTTATCTGAGCTCAAGCGTACAGTCCCAGCTTATGCTGTTTATTTCCTTATGATTCTTTGTTCTCTGGTCAGTAACTCAGAAAAATGTAACATGCAGAAAAATGTATCTGAAAGACTGCAGTTGTCTAGTCTTGTTTAGAAAATGTGGGTCATTTGTCTTTACTTACCTTTTTACCCATGAGCTAACCCAGCAGATTTAAACTTGCAGTTTCAACCACAAGCTGTTTCTTTCTGTAATGGTTTTCATGCTATTGTTTGTATTTCTCTAGTAGCTCTAAATTCCTATTGTGTTTAGCTCATAGTCTTGATAAAAGATAAGTTAGAATGGGTTGAGTATTCTCTAACGTGAATGAGTTTTCAACCATGCATTTCTCATGGTTGATTTTAGAAATTGTGTGCAAGGTGGTAAGCAAAATGCTTTTAGTTAAAATATTTCATTTCAATAGGTAAAATTTATAGTCGCTTGCTCAAGCATCCATAGACCCAAAGTATAATTGTGTATCAGAGATTCCACAGAAGAATCACTGCTTGATTCTCGAAGTGTGCATCTGTGCTTTATAAACAATTAGTGCAATTCATTGTCTGCTCACCAAAACTCTGGTTACCATTTAATGCAAACTGGAGAAAAGAGATGTGCCTGTGGAGTGTTCGTATCTCAGGTACTCAGACCAGCCTTTTTCACAGAGAGGAAAGCATGCACCCTGATTCTAGGTGACGTCTCAAAGTCATTCTAGATCTTTTAATATTTGATTTTCCTGTCTGCCTGAGGAACGCAGGGACATATATGTATTAACTAATTAAGAGATGCAGTGTATTACTAGGCTTTTTTATGTATCTTTTTCCCATCCTAGTTTAAAAATGTGGAGTTTCTAGCTACAGAAGCAACTCTACTCATTAATCACCACTTTAAAAAAAAAAAAGCTCAGCCTGCAAAGTAGAATTAACTACACAGCTTGCTTATATTCAAATTGCTTATATAGAAAAGCAATCATTAGGATTACATTGTGATGTAATAGCTTGTATTTTACGTTGTATTTTCAGCCTCTACTAATATTTTACTGTTAAATGTTTTTGTTATTAAAATTTACACTGAGACTGGGCAAAATGTCAGAATGTGTATCTGAAAAAAATAATGAGTAATTAAGAATTTTTGTTTCGATTCTGACTGCAGAGTTCAAAATAACAATAGTATTCATGGGATAGAATTTTTTTAAAAAATCAGCTCAGAATTTTCTCTTTTCATCTGGTTTGATTTGAAACTGAACTTATAGGGAAAAGGCACCCTTTTAAAATATCCTTTTGCCTCTCCTTCCTTGTTAAGTAAGGATTCCTGGTTTCATTACTTAGGAGTTACACATCTTGGAATCCTAAGATGTCTTCCTGCAGCTGAATTAACTGCTATTCAAGCTATAGAAGGATGTTCCTGAAGAGTATAAGCCACAGAAGGAGCAGGAGTGTCATCTACCTGAACCAAAACTCCTCAAAGCGTCTCTGATAGCTCACTCTGAATTGAATTAATGTCCTATATGTATTATCACTACTGATGGGAGGGATTTCATTAGAATAATTTCTAAAACCTGTAAATGAACAGCTGATGTTCAAGTACTAACAACCAATTTCACCAGTAACTTGGAAGCCCATAAAAAAGTTTGGTTTGGTAAAATATGTAGCATTGTAGAAAACCTTAAGACAAAAAAAAATCTACCAAGAAAAAAAGAAAAAAGGATTTTTGTCAAGAAATACTAATGAACAGTCCATGAGAGAAAGTCTTGCCACTGTATTATGGACTTAAATCTTCCTGGCATGCACAGGAAAAAGCACCCTTAAATACAGTGTGAAAGAATGTTTCCTGGCTATTCTTTCTATTTCTGATATTCATAAATAAAGCTGTTTGCACTCAACTGACTTCACTATTTCCCTTCTCTTCCCTTCCTCTTTCCTTCTCTTCACTTGTACATAGAGGGAGATAAAATGAAATTCACTCTGGTTTAAGCAAAACCAGGTCAAATTTAGCATGATTGTTTTGTGATATCAACCCTTATTTTCCTTCATGATAAGTGAATATTAATTTTTTATGGTAAAACTGAAACATATTCACACTAATATTCACAGAAGTGGACATTATGAATAATTTTCTTGAATATGTATTAATTATATGTAGTGATTCAGTAGAATTATTTTATACATCATATGGTTAGGTAAAAGCTTAATTTATTTTTTTTTTAATCTGGAATAACAGGCTTATTATTGCTACTGCAGCATGGTGGCAAACATAAATGATGAAGGGGGATGATAATCCCCAGTATGCATTTGTGACTTGCAGATTGCTTGGCCACTAAGATCTATAATATTTTACAGAGAAAAAAACCCAAATTCTATTTTTCCCCATCATGACCTGTAACAGATCACTCAAGTTTTTTCTGTTACAGGGAAGCAAGAGGGAAAGTATTCTTACAGTTCACAACGGGGGAAAAAATGCCTTCAATATTGGGTGGTAGTGCAGGATGCGATCCTGGTGTGCTATTTCTTAGTGAACAATGTGTTGAACAGGTGGTGTAAAAGAAGGGGTATGTTCTTTTTGTCTTGAACCACATATCTTACTAAGTCAAGAAAGGAAAATTGGAAGTGAATCTTGGTCCCTAATGTGAAGAGAAATACCTTACTTGGTGAAAAGTATGCAGTTCACATGTCTGTATCTTAAGTACTTCATAGTTTATAGTGTAGTCTGGCAAAATAATTTAATGAAGCCTCAGGCTTTGGAAAAGAGAAGTACTTGGTTTAGGTGCCATGTTGCAGACAATTTTTTGGGATAGGAGTTGGAAAAGAGGAAAGGTGTGGGCATGCAGTGGCAAATGGCACCGCAGAAGCTGAACTACTTCTCAGTGTGTGCATTCACCAGTGGCAATACAGTTTAGTGGATTGTCTAATTAGGTGGAATCAACTGCCAGTTGATGAGCCTAGCACTCAGTCTGCGTTTATTGGAGCACTAACAAGTAATCCCTCACAATTTCTATTACCATAAGCTCATAGAAATTATAGGTTATTTCACACATCACCTTCATTACATTCATAAGGCTCCTCTATGCCTTTTCAAATAACTGTAGTCTGTAGTCTGAGAATGCCGACCTTGGGTTTTGGTCGAACCGTCACCAGATGGGCTGTACTTACTGCTAGTACAAAAAACGAGCACACAAGTCAGTCGAGCTAATTATTTTTTCTTTAAATTTAGGAAGAACTTTCAAAAAGTCTACTATTTGAACTCACAATATCTGCAAAAAACTTCTGATTGACACTTGAGGGGACCCAGTCTTGCACACCTAAAGTCTCTGCTGTAGCGATCTTCTTTATAGCACAGTTAAGTAACCTGCAGCAAAGAGGTAAAGCATTGAAAGTAAACAAGATGGAAGTGGGGAAGGTTGTTACAGAAAGTGGTAGTGAATGACTAGCAGCGTGTGACAGGTAACGCCTTTGGCCTGTAGGTTCTAGTTTTTGCTGGCCTTACTCCATGGTATTGATGGCATCAGTTAGCATAATTTATCTCAGTGGGAGATGCCTTTGAGGTAAGCCAAAGCTGCGACACAACTAGTATGTTAAGGCTGGCAGCTGTGTCCTGAGATCATCTCTGCAGCGCAGCTGTTCAGAAAAATATTTTAATATCCCTGAAGGTTTGAATATTCATATTTATATCAAGTAAAGATGTTTTGCTTGTGAGTGAGGCAAGAATGCAGGACTTAATCTGTGATGTTGTTGCTTCTCTGCACAGATTGCATTTTCTCTGCAGTGCCGTTATTAGTTGCAGTGAGATACAACTGGAAAAAATAGCCTTTTTGTGTGTGTGTTGGAAAACACTCTGAAACAGCATCAGAACCCTGATGGTTATTCGTGTGAATAAACAATTTGTTAAAACATCATTTTAGAAGGGCATCAAGTGGTCTTTGAGACTTGTTTGTGGCATTTTTCCAGTTGTCATACATCTCTAAAGAGCACTGCATTTGGCAGCTCCCCAGACCAGTTTCCACAGGCCGTATTTAGACAATGGAAGTTATACCACATTGCATAACTGCATCCCAAAAGTACCTTTGATGAAGGTATATATATCTGCTGGGCAGTGTTCATGGCTTCACATCACATCTCACAAGCTAGTTTCCCAAGGGTGCAACTAGCATATCAGGAAAAAGAGCCACCGGATTAATTGTATGAGTGATGTTCTGTCATCTTTGGAGTCTCTAGGAAAAGATAGTCCTAGTACTTTCTGAAAAAACACAACAGATCTTTCCAAACATTTCTATGTAAGCTCTTATGAAGAAAGTGGATTTGGATGTAGAAGGGTATTCAAAATTGAGGCCAGATCACAACTGGTGCTGTGACTTAGAAGAGCCTCAGAGTCTTCCCTGAACTTTGCTAGGGCTGCTTCCTTCTCTGGAATACTTCAGAATAGGGTGACACACCAAGACTTTATCTTTGGACTACTGTCGTGTGAATTTGGTATTGCATGTTGAGACTAAGGTGCCGAGAAACTCATGCTGTCTTTCATAGGCTAGAGACACGTGTTCCCTGAGCCCCATGTTCTTCCAGAATGAGAATCAGAATGTTTTGGGTTATCCTCTGTTACCTTCTGTCATCTCAGATGCCACCAAGGAAAACAGAATAAAACTTGATAACCAGCATTTTTCAGCTGTCACAAATAATTGTCTTGCCACTAACAAGGTAGCTTCATCAATTGATGATGCAAGATAACGTCCTCATCCTTTTGTCATCTTTTGGAGCCTTTGATCTTAACAAGTCTCTAGTGGTCTTCTTCTCTTTATTTTGCAAACACAGTTTGTTAATATAGTGAGAGGAAGAGGCGCTGAAATGTCTGGGGGAAGGATAGCAAGAAAGTTGATTATTCCAAAATAATTTAAAATAAAAGTTTAAATAATACACATTATATGTTTCATTAAGACTTATCAGAAACGTGCTTTTTTAAAAGTCACTTTGTTTTCTAGAAAGCAAATCAGCGCAAACTTCCATATTTCTGTTTAAATAGATTGCTTTCCCTGGTGCCTTCTCTGGTTTTATGGACACAACCTGGTACAAGGATTAATCCCTAGAGCAGTACAAGAAAATTGAAATTGATTTTCATCACAGCAGTAAATGGCATTCCTAGTAGGATGGGCTTGCAGGATGACTTCCTGCGATTGTAGGTGAACAGCAACAACTGCATGGAGCATACTCTTGAGCCCTTGATATTCTTAATTATGGGAGTTCTGTTTTATTTAAATAGTGATAAGACTAAATGATTTTGCAGGAACATATTACAGTGAAGGTGAACTGCTATGTCCTACAGAGGCATTGAGCAGCTGTAGTTTCCTAGCTGAGCGATACGATTTCTGAAGAGTTGCCAGAAATGTTCAGTGTACTTTCTTATGGAAATACCAGCAGGATCACAAGTCAGTTTGCATATTAAAGAGTAAATTGGGGAGCACTTTTGCTAGAGAGGATTAAACATTAATAATCCCTTTGAGAAACTATCATTTGGAGATGCATACTGTGGAGAAAAATTCAGCTTTGACATTTGATTTTAGGCTTCACATACTTTATTGGACTAATGATATAAACCAGTTCCAACCTTATGAATTATTATTTTGGCTTCTTTGGGAAGTAAAGTGTATTGTGATTACCATAAACAAATGTTAAATATAATTTGATTTCTGTTAAAGAAATGTCATGGCACCTAACTTCTAGCTACATTACCGGGTAATTAGGAGAATAGAAAATTAAATTAGAGAAGCCAAGCTGAGGCATACTTAGCTTCAGTATTTTAATCTTGATTCTACTATAACATGTTTGGTAAAACTGTACGTTCAAATAACATTAGTAAATGGAAATATTAGTATATGATATTTATAGCTCTCCTGTCTTGAGTAACATTTTGCTCATGTTGTTCTGAGAGTGTTGTTTAGAAAAAAAAGAGATAAAAATATTTTGGTTGCACTGTCCTGTGGCATCATTGTGTACAAGTAGAGGCAGAAATTGAAGTATAGAAGTAGCAATATTGTGTTATGTTATGCTACATGCTACCTTACGTTTTGTTATGTAATGTTATTTTTACCATTTCTTCATCAAGGCTCTTAGTATTTACATATAGAATAATAGAATTGTAGAATCATCAAATAGTTTAGATTGGAAGGGACCTTTAAAGGTCATCTAGTCCAATTCCCCTGCAATGTCCAGGAACATCTTCAACTAGACTAGGTTCCGACCTGACCTTGACTGTTTCCAGGGACGGGGCATTTACCACCTCTCTGGGTAACCAGTTCCAGAGTTTCACCACCCTCAATGTAAAACATTTTCTCTTTATAGCTAATCTGAATTTACCCTCCATTAGTTTAAAACCATTATCCCTTGTCCTATGGCAACACACCCTGCTAAAATGTTTGTCCCCATCTTTCCTGTAGGCCCACTTTAAGTACTGAAAGGCTGCTATAAGGCTATGTAAGTGTTGGTCCTAATATGGACCCCTGAGGGACACCACTTGTCACCGATCTCTATCTTGACATTTTGTCATTGCCAATTCCCTCTGGATGCAACCATCCAACCAGTTCCTCCTGTACTTGTCAGTCCAGCCATGAAATCCATACCTCTCCAATTTAGAGAGAAGGATGTTGTGGGGGACTGACAAAGGCCTTAGGGTAGTCCAGATAGGTGACATCCATAGCCATCCGCTTGTCCACTGATGTAGTCATTCCATCATACAAGGCCATTAGATTGGTCAGGCAGGACTCACCCTTGCTGAAGCCATGCTAGCTGTCTTGAATCATGTCCCTGTCCTCCATGTGCCTTAGCATAGTTTCTAGGAGGATCTGATCCATGATATAGATAGGTATTGATTTCTTGTTGCTGTCAAAGTGGGACTTAATTAACAAAATTCAGGTTGGATTCCAGTGTGGCCAGTGTTAACACATGGAGATGTTTTGTGCATAGTTAATGGTTTCTTCCAGTGCAGCAAACCCAGGCAACCTGTCCTCTCCTTCAGAGTGCCTGGTGCCCCCTGTGTTCTATTGGAACAGACATTGACTTGAAACAGGCAGCTCTCTGTGTGTCATCTCATATGCCAGATTCCAAAGATAGCTCTAGATGCCTGAGCACGCTCAGGTGGCACGTGATTTGTAGCACTCCAGGGGCCTCACTCACTGACAGCTACTGGGTTTTTCATTGCCTGACAAGAACATGATTAATTCAGGCAATGCATTTATTACTGGCAAGTTGAGGAGGAGTAAAATCCTTCTGTATCCATCAGCATATGTTTTGTTGGAAGTCTGAAAACTACTGCGTATAATTGATAGTGGTTAGAGATAGCGATCCTTTTTAGGTACTGCTGTGCCATAGTTCCTGTGTCATGCAGGATCCAAAACAGTAAACGCAGCCTTTAGGAACTGGAGTATCAGGTTTTTGAGGGTAGGTTTGACTGTCTGATTCCCTTTTCAACTGCTGAATGGTATGGGGTTACACTTTGTTTATTTCTTTGACTACCTTTTCAGTAATTGTTATATTTTTGGAGAGCAAAGAAGGAGCATACAGCAAAACTTCTAACGAGTGCCTTGCTCTCCTTTCCAAGGCAGTGAGCAGCAACATGCCTATTCTCATGCTGCCGCTGGGATTGCTGTCCTCGATCTCTCACCCTTCATTAGAGCATTGATGTATTGGACTTTTTGCTGCCTTGGTGAATGACAGCTGTTTGAATGACAGTGTGGTGGGCAAAGTGTGTGTGTGAGCTGCTCAGCCATTGCACTGGTAGCACCTTCCATCTCCCACGAGACTGAGTGGGCAGAGCAAAGCACAGATAAGTGACTGTGGAGGAAGTTGGTCCTCTTCAAAAATAGCCAGTGCAACAGCAGCATGTACAGGCAGTATGATCAAGGTCAAGCTTGACCCCTGGGAATGAGTAGGTTTTTGGTGTGTTTTATGTTTTTGTGTTTCTCCCATTGAGATGGTTGCAGTTAACTGGGAAGAGTTACTTGACAAGGTTTTGTCCCGTTCTGAGTTATCATTTTTTCACAGTATCTTGCACACTGTGGGAAAAATCACCAGAGTAAAAATGTTTCAGTAAAAAAAAAGTAGCAAGGCAGTGTTCTTTTTACAGACTTTCAAATATACAATTTCTCACTCGAAACTCAATATGAAACTTTTCTGTTTGCCCCCTTCCCTTTCTTTCTCTCACCTCTCCTTGCCACAGCCTGATGGTCTCTCTGCTTTTAGCTCAGGTTCTTGTGTTTTTCTTGAAAAATTTTGGGTACTGGTAGGGGGAGAAAATGCTTCACAGTACAAGAACTATCATCAGAACTTTGCATCAGAAGCGAGTAAGGTTTTTAATGAGGCCAAGTAGGAAACAGATGTGGTATCAAGAAGAGAAAATATTTTTTCGTGTGTGTTGTATCTAGTGAGGCAGAGTTTTACAAAATGGGTCTTAATTTACACCACCAGGACAGCAAAAACCTGTTACGTTTTCTCCAAACTTTAAATATCCTCTGAATTGCTGAACTATTAACAAAACAAAAAGCAGAGAGTAAATTCTTTTACAAATTGATATTTAGGATACAAACAGATTCATAAGGTTAGTCAAAATTCTTAGATTCAATTTTGACCCTTAAAGGGATTTTAAAGTGTTTTAAAATACTAACTAAAAATAGATAATTGAGGAATAAACACAAAGGCCTTAGGGTAGTCCAGATAGGTGACATCCATAGCCATCCGCTTGTCCACTGATGTAGTCATTCCATCATACAAGGCCATTAGATTGGTCAGGCAGGACTCACCCTTGCTGAAGCCATGCTAGCTGTCTTGAATCATGTCCCTGTCCTCCATGTGCCTTAGCATAGTTTCTAGGAGGATCTGATCCATGATATAGATAGGTATTGATTTCTTGTTGCTGTCAAAGTGGGACTTAATTAACAAAATTCAGGTTGGATTCCAGTGTGGCCAGTGTTAACACATGGAGATGTTTTGTGCATAGTTAATGGTTTCTTCCAGTGCAGCAAACCCAGGCAACCTGTCCTCTCCTTCAGAGTGCCTGGTGCCCCCTGTGTTCTATTGGAACAGACATTGACTTGAAACAGGCAGCTCTCTGTGTGTCATCTCATATGCCAGATTCCAAAGATAGCTCTAGATGCCTGAGCACGCTCAGGTGGCACGTGATTTGTAGCACTCCAGGGGCCTCACTCACTGACAGCTACTGGGTTTTTCATTGCCTGACAAGAACATGATTAATTCAGGCAATGCATTTATTACTGGCAAGTTGAGGAGGAGTAAAATCCTTCTGTATCCATCAGCATATGTTTTGTTGGAAGTCTGAAAACTACTGCGTATAATTGATAGTGGTTAGAGATAGCGATCCTTTTTAGGTACTGCTGTGCCATAGTTCCTGTGTCATGCAGGATCCAAAACAGTAAACGCAGCCTTTAGGAACTGGAGTATCAGGTTTTTGAGGGTAGGTTTGACTGTCTGATTCCCTTTTCAACTGCTGAATGGTATGGGGTTACACTTTGTTTATTTCTTTGACTACCTTTTCAGTAATTGTTATATTTTTGGAGAGCAAAGAAGGAGCATACAGCAAAACTTCTAACGAGTGCCTTGCTCTCCTTTCCAAGGCAGTGAGCAGCAACATGCCTATTCTCATGCTGCCGCTGGGATTGCTGTCCTCGATCTCTCACCCTTCATTAGAGCATTGATGTATTGGACTTTTTGCTGCCTTGGTGAATGACAGCTGTTTGAATGACAGTGTGGTGGGCAAAGTGTGTGTGTGAGCTGCTCAGCCATTGCACTGGTAGCACCTTCCATCTCCCACGAGACTGAGTGGGCAGAGCAAAGCACAGATAAGTGACTGTGGAGGAAGTTGGTCCTCTTCAAAAATAGCCAGTGCAACAGCAGCATGTACAGGCAGTATGATCAAGGTCAAGCTTGACCCCTGGGAATGAGTAGGTTTTTGGTGTGTTTTATGTTTTTGTGTTTCTCCCATTGAGATGGTTGCAGTTAACTGGGAAGAGTTACTTGACAAGGTTTTGTCCCGTTCTGAGTTATCATTTTTTCACAGTATCTTGCACACTGTGGGAAAAATCACCAGAGTAAAAATGTTTCAGTAAAAAAAAAGTAGCAAGGCAGTGTTCTTTTTACAGACTTTCAAATATACAATTTCTCACTCGAAACTCAATATGAAACTTTTCTGTTTGCCCCCTTCCCTTTCTTTCTCTCACCTCTCCTTGCCACAGCCTGATGGTCTCTCTGCTTTTAGCTCAGGTTCTTGTGTTTTTCTTGAAAAATTTTGGGTACTGGTAGGGGGAGAAAATGCTTCACAGTACAAGAACTATCATCAGAACTTTGCATCAGAAGCGAGTAAGGTTTTTAATGAGGCCAAGTAGGAAACAGATGTGGTATCAAGAAGAGAAAATATTTTTTCGTGTGTGTTGTATCTAGTGAGGCAGAGTTTTACAAAATGGGTCTTAATTTACACCACCAGGACAGCAAAAACCTGTTACGTTTTCTCCAAACTTTAAATATCCTCTGAATTGCTGAACTATTAACAAAACAAAAAGCAGAGAGTAAATTCTTTTACAAATTGATATTTAGGATACAAACAGATTCATAAGGTTAGTCAAAATTCTTAGATTCAATTTTGACCCTTAAAGGGATTTTAAAGTGTTTTAAAATACTAACTAAAAATAGATAATTGAGGAATAAACATAAATGTAAATTTTCCTCTAGAAAGAAGAAAACCAGCATTCTGCCACTTCGAAAATCTTTCCTTTTCTTCCTACTTCCCCATTCAACCTACCAAAACAAGAAGAAAAATCTGTCAGAGTTGTGGTGCCTTTTTAAGGACATGGGTTTATATTATTCCCTATGCATGTTATGTAGCCCCAGTAAAGGGCAAAATCACTTGGCAGAGTAGAACAGCACTGGCCACAGGGAAGAAATGAGGAGCAGGCATTAGCTGCACATGCATGTTCATTCATGCTTCAAAGCAAAATAAGAAACTGTGGACCCATACTAGAATTCAGTTCATTAGGATTCTTTTGGGGAAGCGTGTGTGTGTTTTCACCATGTGGATTTACTGAGTAATTGTATGGGGCAAATTTTAGATGTTCCTAAAGCTAAACTTGATAAGAAGTTGTACCGTAACATGGAAAAGAAGAAAGCTTTATCTGCTGAAGTACTTAACTGTAGCTTGGAGCAAAGCAACTATTGTATATGCATTTATTGTGTTAAATAAAGAGGAAAATTAAGAAATCTTTAAATTTAGGAAAGATGCTGGATTCCGTGAAAAAATTCTTTGAATTCTAGGACCCTTAGCCAGGACACGATAGGGGATGAGAAGGAAAAGGACAATTGAAAGTTGGTAGTGAGATGAGCAATTGTGATCTGTGAACATTCATGAAGTCCTACTGTATACAGACAGTCTTACTTACTGTGAAAGAGGTATCTTTAAAAAACAATTTGTATAAATTGGATTTCTGCAGCTGCATCTATGGACTACTAATTAATTTACAAGAGCAGTTTGCTTCTTCCCTCTTTTCAAGTTTGGCATAGATTTTGTCAAATTGAAAAATCATCTTTTTTTCCACCTCCTGCCATTTTTTGTTTTATCATGGTGGTGAAAGTCTATTGCAAGTGCATATTTCTGTCTTATCTTTTTGTTTTCATATTTACTGGAATATCATATTATCTCCAGTGGCATAATCTATGTATCCTTAATGTAGATGCATTTAACTCATTAGTGTGTTGCAGTGGGAGAACCTACTATCTTTATGCTAATAGAAATTAAAAGAACCTATCTTGCTATCTCTGATTGATAAGAGTTCTTTCTGTGTGTTTGAGCACACATTTGTCAAAGTTTGTCTTAGCAATGAGGACAGTTCTGGAAAGCATTCATTAGCATAAACTCTAAAATAATAGCAAGGAAACATTGGACAAAATCTGTGTTATCTTAAGATTTACTTCCTTAACATGTCTACCGCTGTTCAAAATTGCTCTCTGTCATGTCCAGATCAACAAACTTTGTATCAAACATGTAACCTGAACATCAGGACTACTGTTTGTGGGGCTAGACGGTGGTCCATGTGTGATGTGGGGCACAGGGAATGGCACAGGTTATATGATGTTTTTACACGGTTGCGTTTAGGATGCTCCCCTCAGTAAACTTGCAGCCCTTCTCAGACTCTGTTTTTCCTGACATACTGAATATTATGTACTGTTACTCATATCTCTGAAATAGTGGGGAAATACGTACCAGGGAGGGAGATCTATGCAGTGAGAATCCAGATACAGATACAGAGACAGGAGAGCCTGAATACGTGTACACATTTGTACACAAGATGAGCAAATACATTTTGCTCCAGTTGTCAACATGAGACCTAGACCAAGAGTTTGTGTGACAGCCTGTTAATTGCAAGTTATAAGTAGCTGATAATGAGATATTTCACTGGAAATATTTATACAACTTCGGTTGAGTAGTCATGCCTGCTATTTTATACACTCTATATTGAATTATGCATCAAATATAAATCTGCCAAAGCTAATATAATTGGAATTGCAAAGGCTAGTGAATCATTTGGAACCATCAATGCATGCATACCTCGTTCTTGGTGGAGAGACAAGGAAGATCCTGGATGGCAATGAAGTGTAAGAAATTAGAGAGCTAGTACCTAGCTTCAGTTCTAAAAAAAAAATAAATTGTTCCTTAGTAGGAAACTTTCTGTAGATGGTTTGGAGAGATAAACCCTTTAACAGGACAATATGTGCACATCTACTTGAAGGAGCAGAATGAAAAGAATATTCACTTTACAGTATGGTAAGAGCAAGACGATTTTCCTGAATTTCTAGATCAATGATAAATGTCAGTCAAATGCATAAAAATATTTGCATTTATTTGTGTGTAACATCGCTGTTGTACAAGGCTTGTTTAGTCAAGCATCAGTTGAATTTAAAACAGCTTGATCTCCTTCAACCAGTTTTACCTGCAATCATTCATAAATACAGTAATTTGTGTCTGAGTAATGAACTGGCTATAAAAACGCTGAAGACTCTTCACACCAGTTCTGAGAAACCATGTCCCTTTCTGCCAGGGTGGCTTTGAAGGGCAGCATATAAGCCTTTTGTTACCATAAGCATCTTTTCACGCTTGGGGTGTAGTTCCGATTGATACCACTCCCAGCAATAACTATCTTGCTTTACCATTTCTAAATGAGTATGGCAAAGAAATGAAATTTATAAACACATTTTCCTGTGCAGTGCACCAGTTAGGTACAGTGTCTTCATACTGCATTCAGAATACAAGACTCCAGTGCTCGGAAGAAGAAGTCCCTCTGTTTGGGCAGGAAGGGAGAGCTTGGATTTTCACTGCATTGCTTACTAAGGTTTATGATGTAAATACGTGAGTGTATGCACAGACACATACCTGTAAAGTATGTGTAGCTTTTTCTGTTTCCTTCAATATATGGTTTCAATGTGGTGTGCAGAAGTGTCAACTAAGTGATTGTTTACCCCATATGAATATTGTTTTGGTAAAAACAGCTGTTGGTTAAAACTTGGCTTGAATCTTCACTTCGTGCTAACAAAGCATTTGCTGTCACACAGTTTACAGTACTGCTGACTGGGACCTCAGCAGTGTCGAATAGGTTTTTTTTTCTGTAGTTTTCCTAAGCCCAGTATACATTTGAGGGTGAGGAAGTTGAGCTCCTGCACAGCTGAGCTTCTAAACAGCCTTTCTGCACAGAGCTGTATGCACACACAGAGACAGATCCAGTAGTCTCAGCAGATGGGTTGCAGGGTCTGCAAGCATCCTGTTGTACATCTTTTAGTGAAAAACATTAATGCCATAGAGATACCTACCTAAACCGAGAATGTAATAACCTAAAAATAGCTGGACAAAGGTAGTTAGCTGGATTTTCCGAAATGGGACCATATGCAGGTCACATTGCCTAAAGATACAACGGGTGATTTGGTTTTCTGTTAGAGAGGGTGGCTGGGTTTTGTCTGTCTGGTTTTGGGGTTTTTTTAAAGCCTCAGTTCCAGAAGTAATTGATACCATTTTTCTTCTGCAATTGATAGGTTTCCTAGCTCAGCACGGTGGAAGATTATGATGCTGATTTAGATGCTTAATTAACATTTAATTTCCAGTACTTCTGCCCAACACGGTGGTTACTAAACTTGTGATCATGTGCAGTTTGGCTTGAAGATAATAGAGAAGCAGTGGTATTATTCCGCCTTTCTCATCTTGCTGTTGGAAACCCCAAGTACATTAAAAATATGTAAAGAAACAAGCTTTCATAAAAACTGAATAGCCAAGATATTTGTGGCATCTTGTGCAAAATATGGGCACTATGCCTGGGTCCTTCATGCACATTTTTTCTGCAACTTTATGATGATTAGAGTATCTCTAAGCTTAATGTAAAATATTACTGAAGAATAATTACATTTTCTTGCTCAAATGCACAGCCATTTATAATAGTTATTATAGTTTCTGAATGTGTTTATTACAGAGAATTTGCTGAGGAAAAAAAAAATAATTACTTAGCTCCATGGTGGTTCTGATTCAAGAAAAGCAGTAATGACCTACTGTTGGGTTTATTGTACACTTCATTAAAGCAGCTGGTATTGGACATTCTCAGAGTAAAGATATGAACCATTGTTCTGACACAATAAAATAATTCCTGCGTTCCTGTGATACCATCTGGTTCTACCTCTGTTCTCAATATTTTTATCATTGGTGAGAAATAGTGTAATAATCACAAAAAATCACAAAAGCTCTGAGTTTCTTTGTAAGTTTCAAATAATTAGATTTATTTGTTTTAATTCAGTCATTTTAATACAGGACACTAAACTTAACTTCTAGCCTTGTCTCCAACACAAAATCAAGAAGGTTGAAGGACTGACAGTAGGATAGGGTGGGATGGTCTAGCAGAAACTTAATGCAATTTAGGGATTTGGGATTTATTGGTGGTTTTTTCTTGTTATTTTTTTACTTTGAATCAAAACTTTATGTGAACATTTGACTTAGAAGTACACTTGATATTGTCTCCAGTGCTTTGCATCAAATAGTCGTGGAGTATTTTTTGACAGCTGCATCAGAAATAAGTACAGGGTTGAGTCAGGTTAATGGGGGCCCACTTTAAGCTGGATTTAGACATATCTTAAATCAAAAGAGATAAAAATGTAACTTGTCCATTCACAACTTGATAAAGTGGTACAAACGTTTGATTACAAGATACTCAGAATAATTAAATTCCTCACTCATACTGCAAATGCAGCCCCTAATCTCACAATCTTGGAGGAGTGTGTAAAGGCTATTTGTTTTTTCCAGCACTGGTCAGAAACCTTTCAAATTGCTGTAGTTAAAATACTGCTAATGACTCGCTCAATTATCTTCAAAAGAATTTTGCTATGTCACAGTTTAACATTTTAAGACTGCCCTGGTTATCAAATGAGTTCCTCTTCCTTGTCCCTCAGTGTTTTTCTCCTTCCCGGATACATCAGGGAACATTTCATATTTTCAAGGGCATTACTGGCAGAAAGTACATAATACTAATAATAATAATTGCAAAACTCTCCAGGTGCATGTCAAAGTCCTGAAGAGATCAGCCTGAACTGGCATTGTGTATTCAGATAAAGCTCTGCAAGCAGCAGGATGCTTAGATTTACTACTGCTGCCAGAAAGCCGGGACAGTCTGCTGCTAATGGGTTGCCTGTCAACAGTGCTGTGCACTTATGGAAGCTGCTGGCAATTTCATTTTATATTTTACTAAGGTTCTGGGGCATGTCCTAGTGGCTCTTGACAAAGTATCATGATAGTTGAAAGGAACAACAGAAACAGTCCTCTGAGCATTAAGACGGCAAAAACTATTAAGACCTTAAACAAACCAACATTGATAGATCTACACGCTTGGGAGTTTTATGATGAAATTCATATTTTATCATGATAATTTTGCATACATTCAAAATGTACGGATCTGGTTTGCAATTCTGATTGTTATTGAGGCAACTGAATAGTCCTCTCTAAATAATAATTTAGGCACGGGTTGTTACTGAAGATGAGAGAGGGTCTCAAGTGAATTAATTGACCCAAATTTTCAAAAAAGGAAATCTGAATCATGCTGGTGTCTAGACGTTGACTGTTCTAAAATTATTCACCGTGAAAGTTCAGGTTGTCACCTCCTCTTGGTGCATAAAAGAAGAGTGCAACTAAAGAAAAACTGGGCTGGAGGGCTTGCAAAGGTAGTTCTCTAGAGTGGTACCTGAAACTTTGTCTCCAGGAGCCTGGACAGATGTGAATAGCCAGCTGGAACTGAGTGATACCAGTGGTGTTCAGCTGCTGACTTCTACAAATTTGAAAACCTTATAAGGGACGCTTATGTAATCCTTCATTTTTGGAAAACTGGTATGTCATTGTTTTGTGCAATATTAACTTCTCTGATTATGTTTTGTTTGAAAAATTAAGTCTGGTGTAGCTTGGTGTACCCTTGAGAGAATCAGTCTACAGATACTTTTCTAAATTGTGTGAGAACTTTCAGATTTCACAGTAAACTGTAGAGGCATATTAATGCCTCCAAAACCCACATAATTTATTACATAAACGTACTGCTTTCTGGTTTTTCTGGATGGCTCCAGATGACTGAAAATTGGTATTTTCATTACAACTTCTCATCTTACTTCCTAACGTTTACTAAAAGATGAAGTTGGATCTACTAAAACTAGTGTTTAAACGTTCAGCCCTCTAGTGTCACTTGTCATTTGCATGTTTCTTATAGGAGTTTTAGTCTCTGTGAAAAAAAAACAAACAAACAAACCTTATAAAACCCCTTATTTCTTTTCTTCTATAACCAACCCATTACTTTTATGGTACTGATTAAGAAAATTTCTTTCAGATTGGCTTCAGCAATTATAGTGAGAACATTTCTCTATTATATGAAGAGTTCCCCCAACTTCTAATCAGATTATTAGAGGCAGTGAAATTAAGAGAGTATGAAAAAGCAAGCCCACTTCCGTGGACAGGAGGTGACTTAGGAAGGAGCTTAGTTTCAGAAAAGGAACATTGAAGAAGTTTGAAAGAAAGGAAAAACAAGAAAAGAAGGGATAATTCAATGTTTAAATAATTCTTGTGCCTTTTTGAGCAACATACGCCACTTAAAATATAGATACAATAAGTAAAAGAAGAAAAAATCTTTGCACTAATTTTCAAAATAAGCAATGAAAATTGCATGTATTCTTCAAAGCAATCCTTCATTTTATGCAATGGTGATGTGATATGGAAGTCTTAGCCGGTTGGATAGTAGTTAACATGAGGAAACACTAAATCATTTACTGCATAAATGTTGCAATTAATTGAAAGTGTCCTTTTTATCTCAGTATATAACCATTGATGCTCTTTTAGAAAATGGAAGTAATATGATAATCAATGCTGAAATTTGCTTATAGCATACACATGGATATAATGGCTGTACTGAGTTGCTGCGTAACAGGAAGGTCCAAGACACTATTAGGTATCTTTGAGTTTGTTTTACGGAGATACCTGGGAGGCAATCCATCCAAAGCCACACAAAATCAGCAGTAAATATAAGTAGGAAAAATGTCACTGAGAAATTATTGGGTTTTTCACAAGTTTTCCATAATTTAAAGACAGGAATAGGAGCTAGATCTGTTGGGTCCTGGAAGGGTCCTGTTGCCTATCCTGTGCTGTACACACTCATCTGTAGTATTTCTTTTCCTAAACTCAATGCTACTGAATTATGTTTTGAAGAATATATGTATTTTTGAGGACATTCTGAAATCTTTACAGACACTCTCTGTAGAGGTTTTTTTTCCTGCTTATGAAGGTGAAAATTAGAATAGGAACATGACATAGCACCAAGAGCAAATCCAATATAATCTCTAAACTGCTTATAATGTGCACATTCTTCTTCTTCTTTAATGAAAAAGTGCTATAAAATCAAACTTTTTACAATACTATAGATGTATTATTAATAATGCCTGAATTTAAGTGGAATCCTCTTTCATCCAATCACTCCTGGAATTGGAATGATTTTAGATTAGAGATATAAAAAAAGAATATTGTAAAATTTCAGTGTTAAGTAAATTGTACATCTTGTTATTATTTCTAGTTACTTTCAATCTTTTTATATTGCACAATGTATGTTACTGTGAGATGTGAGTGTATGTAGCCATCACTTTTTAGTCAAGCTGGAAATATCAAAATGGAATATTCAGTATTTTCATTCTCTTTGCAGTCCGTTTTTCCTCGTGTTTCGGAGGGAAAATTAAAGGACCTTTTTAAGAACTATGTTATGGCATTTCTTATTATTAAATAAGTAGAATAATGAGACAAATTAATGAACAATGTGCTTGTTGTATTCAGTGTTGCTTCAGAAATAAAGCTCTTGTGGCAAGCACCTGAGGAGAGTAATCTTTCTGTGCTGGAGTGCAAAAAGGAGTGAATAGGGAAAGAGACATAAAATAATGACTTCTTCCCCAGGAATTTCTGAGGACCCTATAAATTGACAGGTGCAGATTCTTCTAATTTATAAAAATGTTGGCTTATTTGTAGAGGACCTGGTAGCCAATTTCCTATAGTCAGAATGACAAAATTGCTATCTGAACCAATTGAAATTGTACCATATTTCAAATTATAGGAGAGAGAAATTCTAATTTCTGTGTAGGGTTAAAGACTACATAAATCGTATTTTATATATTTACTGCTTATACCTTGTATGTCCAAAAAAGTGTATCCACACATACTGGAAAGGTAATGGGAAAAACAAAGTGGGTATTTTGGTCTGACCAGAGATCATGTGATCAAATTTCTGGCTTAAACATGGTACTCTAGAAAAGCTCATCACACACTCATTTTGTGCTTTAGTGGCGGAGGTTGCTGACTACTACTGAACAGAACATTTGTAGCTCTTTGGAGTATAGAATATTGGCATTTCTTGCAGAATGTTTCACAGCAGATCATTGCAACCTGGATCCAATATAAGTAGTGCTAACACTTCATATGGGTTGCAGAAAGACATGAAGTCTACTGTACAAGGTACACTCTCTACTATAGCTACTAATCCTGCGTGTATTACTATAGCATCAACATGGTTCTTTAAAATAAGTCCTGCCTTACACTAGGAAAAAACCATCAAATTTATTCAGCGATTCTTGTGTAGGTATTTGGTTTCAGTCAGAAACCTCTGAAGTATGTTTAGTCTTAGATGTTTTTATATCTGATGCTGAGGAGCTGGAATTTCCTTTCCAAGACTTATAAATGTAAATTGCCACAGCAATGACACTTCTGCCATTTAACCCTGGGGGGGTTTCAGCCTTCTCAGTTGTTAGCCAGGTTAAAGGATTGTGATCTGTCAATTGAATGAAGCATCTGTGAAAGCAGTACTATAAAGCTCCCTAGAGGCCACCACTTGTAAAACATGTCATCATTATGGCTGCATGTTCATGATCTCTAGGTAGCAATGCTTTATGTACACTATTGGAGTTTCTTCTAACTGACATCTTCAGCTAATACAGAACCTAAGCATTGCAGTCCTTCGTTTGCATAAGAAGCAGATTATAAAATATGAATTTCTAGGCAGAATCCACCTTACTATCAATAGGGGGTAAATTGCTTTTCATGTGAAGCTGAAAATCGTGTATATCCTTCTGTAAGAAAAATCTATGCTTAATGACTATGCTGATGTTTTATTGTTTTTGCAAGTATGTACATTCATTTTTTTTTTTTTTTTTTTTGCATTACCAGTACAGTTCAAAAATGTAGTGACCTTAATACAACTAGGTCTAAATAAATAAAAACAGCAGTCAAGTTGCAGCAGTCTACGTTATTTACAAGAACACTGTATGGCTGAAGTTACTTATTTTAGAATCATAGAATGATTTGGGTGGGAAGGGACCTTAAAGATTATCTAGTTCCAAACCCCCTGCCATGGGCAGGGACACCTCCCACCAGACCAGGTTGCTCAAAGCCCCATCCAGCCTGGCCTTGAACACTTCCAGTGTTGGGGCATCCATAACTTCCCTGGGCAACCTGTTCTAGTGCCTCACCACCCTCACTGTAAAGAATTTCTTTCTAGTATCTAATCTAAATCTCGCCTCTTCCAATTTAAAACCGTTACCCCTTGTCCTGTCACTACACTATTTTACAATATATTAATGAGTTTCACTGAGTTTCAACACAGACTTGATGGCCTAATGTCCCGGTTTGAAGTAAAACCGAACCAATTTTCTTTTCTGTAATTTTACATCTTAGCTAGGCCTCTTCTAACTGTCTGAAATTAACGGCATATTATGAAGAAAACTGCTCATTCTCAGAATGCTAAGACCAATGTTTGTGCTACATGCCAGGGAACGGTATGCAGAGAGGCCCTTGCTGCTATAATAACCAAGGTCAGCCAATTTCATTATTTGCCCAAATAGAGGGTTGGAAACCAAAAAACGTAGAGGGGTCACATTTGTGGGGAGGAGCGGACAGGACAGGTGACCCAAACCTGACCAACAGGGTATTCCATCCCATCTGCCCCATGTTAGTATAAAAGCTGAGGATCAAAGGGTCAGCTCTCTCTTCCTGCAATGGCCGAAGTCCGAAGAGGACTCTGTCTGTTCATCTGCCTATGATCCTGATCCGTGTGCTCCTAATTCCAGAGCCGGAGTCTGTCACTGTGTCCAGTCTGGGACTTCTCCAGTTCCTGCTGGTGATGTGACTGTCACCCTGGGAGCTTGATACAGTTTTGTATATATTGTATCTATTTTTTTTTTTTTCTAGTTTAATATTAATTCTTCATTAAAGTAGTTTAGTTCATTCTAAACTTCTAAATCTCCTTATTTCTTCCTCTCCTCTCCTATTTTGGGGGGAGAAGGGCCACCTGTTTGGTTTTGATAAATTCGGCTGAAACCACAACAACTGTGTAAGTGTTAAAATGCTAGAAAGTGTAAATGGACATTTTCTTTCAGGAAACAGGTTTAGATTCTAGCTGGGAACTTTTGAGATGAATCTGGTCTGTCATTTGAAATCACTACAGGAGACTGACATCACTAAAAACATCTCTGAAAATGGCATTCAAGCAGATGTAGAAATACCTGGTGATGAATTTATGAACCAGCATGACCTGTAGGCATGGCCAAATTACTTAAAGTGGTATAGAAAAATGTCCTGAATAACAGTGTTAGTTATGTGACATTAAAACAGACTTCCAATGGAAATAGAATGGAATGTGTTTCATTTTTCACAATTTGCTTAAATTAAGAAATTAAAACTACATAAATATATTTGTTATTCTTTTCAAATCTGGGAAAGTGGGACTGAAGCGATAATGCTGAGTTACAAGGCAGCGTAGCCCAGTTGGAGAAGATTCAAATGCGATCAGCAAGAATGACTGGAAGTTCTAAGGAAACATTTCTTCTAAGAGAAAGTGGTATCCTTTGGCCTAAACAAAACACAGCATCTGTTAGAGGTGACATCATTGTGTAAAAGCTGCTGAAGAGACCAGAAGAATGTGTTCCCTGGGTCTGTGTTAAATAAGACAAGTGCAGATGGATTCAGAATGCATGGAAAAGATCAGAAGAGACCAGATGTGTTACTCATGACAGATCTTTACCTGGATAAAATTATTCTTTCTCCAGGTATAAGCACATTTATGCTGTTACTATATGTAATAAGAAACAGCTAGTGAAGGAAACACAACAGCATCAGCCAGCAATGTGCCCTTGTTGCCAAGAGGGCCAATGGAATCCTGAGCTGCAGAGGCTAGAGTGTGGCCATTAGGTTGAGGGAAGTCATTCTCCCCCTCTACTCTGCACTGGTAAGGCCACAACTGGAATACTGCATCCAGTTCTGGGCTCCCCAGTTCAAGAGAGACAGGGAACTACTGGAAAGAGTCCAGCGTAGGGCTACAAAGATGATTCAAGGATTGGAGCATCTCCCTTATCAAGAAAGACTGAGAGAGCTGGGACTCTTTAGTCTGGAGAAGAGAAGGCTGAGGGGAGACATTGTTAATGCTGACAAGTATCTCAAGGGAGGGTTGAAGGAGGAGGGAGCCAGACTCTTTTCAGCAGTTCCCAGTGAGAGGACAAGGGGCAACAGGCACAAGCTGGAACAGTGGAAGTTCCATTCAAATACGAGGAAAAACTTCTTTCCGGTGAGGGTGACAGAGCCCTGGAACAGGCTGCCCAGGGAGGTTGTGGAGTCCCCTTCTCTGGAGATTTTCAAGACCCACCTGGATGCAGTCCTGAGTGATGTGCTCTGGGCAATCCTCCTTTGGCAGGGGAGTTGGACTAGATGATCTCTAGAGGTCCCTTCCAACTCTGACAATTCCATGATTCTGTGATTCCATGATTTGTTGTGGTCAGAGTGTCCTGAACTTGGAAAATGGTATTTGGGCTGATGTCTGTTTTTGAAGAAAAAAGTTAGCTGTTATTTGAACTTTTCAACAAGTAATTTTTCCTTAGTGTTTTTTTTGTTGTTGTTGTTTTTGTTTGTTTGCTTGCTCTTTTTTTTTTCCTATTAATGCAAGGATGGAGTTGTTCTTGTTCTTGCAGTTTGACCAATAGTGCTGAAACAGAAAATAATGAGGAAAGTAGTATAGTCTTTGGCTCTTGTAAGATGGCCACTGAAGTTATGATTATGTTGTGTGCCATAGATATTCTCAACGGAGTAATTTTGCTCCTCAGACCCTGTATGCAGAATCTCCATGCAGGCCATCTGTCCAATGATGAAAATGACGACAATAACGTCCTTGGTGGAAACTATACAAAAAAATCAAAATGTGAGAACGTTATTTTTAGTACTGTTGTCTCTGCATTAAGTAGCTCTGTAGCTATTCTGTTTCATTCTCCAGTTAAAGCCTTGAAATTGACAGTAGACCTCACAAAGATAGAAATGTAACTGTACTTGTTAGAAGAAAACAGCTTTTTTAGACATTTTTAGACTTTCATACAGAACCAAATATACTGTGTTAAAAAAACTCATTTTTGGAGATCTTTTGCTAGGCAGGTTAGTTTCTAGAAGTTACTAGAGACAGTGGGAGATAAACCCAGGAGTATATGGTGTCACACAATAGTTTTTGAATTTGGACAACACTAGGGTGCTTCTTTTTCATCTCTATTTTGTGCTTAGAATGAAGACCTGATTGGATTGTCTTGCAGGTACAGGATGTGCTTAAGATTTATTGGATCTAAATTAAATTCCTAATTTTAATTTCCTCCATAGCTATATAATATTTCCATTCCTTTATTTCTTTGTTTTAAAAATCTAGCTTGTCTGCTTACATAAGCTTTCGCAAATTTCACTGAATTTCACTGAATTTTTTAGAGTTGGAAGGGACCATAGAGATCATCTAGTCCAACTCCTCTGCTGAAGCAGGATTGCCTAGAGCTAGAGCATGTTACTCAGGACTGCATCCAGGTGGGTCTTGAAAATCTCCAAAGAAGGGGACTCCACAACCTCCCTGGGCAGCCTGTTCCAGGGCTCTGTCTCCCACACCATAAAGAAGTTCTTTCTCATATTTGAGTGGAACCTCTTATTTTCCAACTTGTGCCCGTTGCCCCTCGTCCTCTCACTGGAAACCATTGAAAAGAGTTTGGCTCCCTCCTCCTTCAACCCACCTTTGAGATACTTGTAAGCATTAACAACGTCTCCCCTCAGCCTTCTCTTCTCCAGACTAAAGAGTCCCAGCTCTCTCAGTCTTTCTTGATAAGGGAGATGCTCCAATCCTTGAATCATCTTTGTAGCCCTTCGCTGGACTCTTTCCAGTAGTTCCCTGTTGATCTGGGGAGCCCAGAACTGGATGCAGTATTCCAGTTGTGGCCTTATCAGTGCAGAGTAAAGGGGGAGAATGACTTCCCTTGACCTGCTGGCCACGCTCTTCCCTATGCAACTCAGGATTCCGTTGGCCTTCCTGGCCACAAGAGCACACTGCTTGCTCATTGTCATTTTGCTGTCCACCAGGACCCCTAGATCTTTCTCTTCAGAAGTTGTCTCCAGCAAGTCCACCCCTAACCTGTATTGGTGCCTGGCATTCTTCTTCTCCAGGTGCAGGACCCTACACTTTTCCCTGTTGAACCTCATGAGGTTCTTCCTTGCCCAGCCCTCCAGCCTGTCCAAGTCTCGCTGGATGGCAGCACAGCCCTCCAGGGTGTCAGCCACCCCTCCCAGTTTGGTATCATCAGCAAACTTGCTGAGGATACACTCTGTCCCCTCGTCCAGGTCACTGATGAATATGTTAAACAGCACTGGACCAAGTATTGACCCCTGGGGGACACTACTGGTTACAGGCTTCCAACTTGAACCTGCTCCATTAATCACTACCCTTTGAGTCGGTACATTTTTGGCCACCAGGCACATGAAGGTTCCCTCTCTGTGTGTTTCAGGGCAGCTGAACAGGGACGTCACCTACAGTCAACTTTATTCTTTCCTCGACTGCCTCCAGGTAAGGTCTCTGGCTGTAGCTTAGGAGCCCCCCCTTTCTTCTCGGCCCCCTGTAAACACACAAATAATGGTGTTTTGTTAATGACATGAACATTTTCAGGGACTAAATAGAGTCACTAACATTATTTAAAAATATATGAATGAAAAAGAACAAATGATGATATTAACTTTAAAATATGTTTTGCTGTTTCAAAAGAGATTGTATGTGAAAAGAAAATTGTTGGGGTAAATTTTTTGTAATAAAAAGTAATAAGAATACAACATAAGTTTCAATTAAAATTTGCGTTATATATATAATTGACAGAGGAAGAAGGGAGAGGAATAAGGTGGGGTTTTTTGTAATGGTTAATTCACAGGTAGGATGACAAGACAGACAGTTGAATACAATCCCATTTGTCCATCATAAACAGAAATGTCAACAGCTGGGCAAAATTTTTGCCATAAACTGTATCTCTCATAAGGACTGTGGAAATATAACAGACATGAAACCTAGATGTAAACAGTCTCTAAGAGTTAGAAGCCTAAATATATACCTTTTTAAATAGAAATTACTGTCTGAGAACCTAAGTTTTGTTTAATTTGCACCACTTTTGCCAGATGCTTTCTCTGAATACAGCATTAAAAATATGTACAAGAAATGTCCATGGAATTGCATAACTTTTATCAGAGTTTGTGAGAAATACTGTATTTTTCTCACCTGCTATATGTAGAGCTAAACATTTTTCTTGTTTGGTCTTTTTACTCAACTTCATTCTTTTCCTCTTTTTTTTACTTTACTTTACTTAAAAAAAAAACAACCTTAATATTTTCTTACTCTTTATCATTAGCTATGTGGATTGACCCTGGATACTTTTGTGTATTTCCATTGCAGTATACAGATATTAAAAAAAATACTGGTTTTGAAGCTTTTGTAATTGTTGTGGTTTAACTGCAGCCATCAACAAGGAACACACAGCCGTTCACTCACTCCCCATTACTGCCCCCAGTAGGACAGGGAGAAGAAGGAGAGAAAGGAAAAAAAAAAACAAACAAACTCGTGGTTTGAGGTAAAGACAGTTTAATAGAACAGTTACGGACAATAACATGATAATAATAATACTGGTAAAAGAATATATAAAATCAGTTATGCAATACAATTACTCTCTACCTGATGATCAATTGCCCATCCCGTCTCAAGCGATCAAGCGATCACGAATTTATGCCTCCCAGCCAACTCCCATTTTCGTATTGAGCATGACATCTGTGGTGTGGAATATTCCTTTGGCTAGCTTGTGCTGTCTAAGCTCCCTCTTACCTTCTATGGGTAGCCAAAAAAGTCGTTGACTTGATAAAAACATTACTTAGCAACAACTAAACCACAAGGTGTTATCAACATTGTTCTCATACTAAATCCAAAACACAGCAGCTACTACTAATAAAACTGTCTTCTAGCTGAAAGACACTAATACATCTGGTTTACTAGTGACACTTTTTGCTTTTTCAGATATGTTCCCTGCATAATTTTTTTGCTCAGAAGAAGATCTTTGGTTGGCATAAGTAAAAATACAGTTTAGACACTTTTGCTGTGTTTCTTTCTCCTGTCATTTCTTCAGATGGTGAAGTAACTTCAACAGAAATTACTAAGCTTACAGAAAATATTGAGCAGTTCGCTTGTATTGAAACAAGTCCCAAGAGATGTCAGTAACCTTTGCAGAAAAGATAGTAAAGGACAAGATGTTGACTGTAACTCTTAGGTTGGCAGTCTTCTTATCAAGAGTTGCAGTAATGTCTCGGTTTATGTACTCCATTTGCTTTCACTGAAAATGCAGACTTCAGGCATATCACATACTTAACGTTCATCAAGAGTGGAATCACTGCGTCTTACAAGAAGTTACTGTCTTAAAAGGAAATGCCTGTTAACAAGGTGTTAAGTTGAAGTCAGGAGGAGCAAAGGAGATCTGAGTTATGAAAATCTAGTCTTTCCATGATGATACAGCAGTAACACTTGTAAGTGAGCATTTCTCTTTCTGGCAAGGCCAAGTCCTAGTCTATATGCAAGGCAATGACTTCCTTATCTGGCTTATATTGACAGCTGTATTAATTATTTTATTTTTTTAAATACTCCATTTTCATATAGTCCTCTGAAAAGATGGTACAGCTTTTTATAGTACTTGAGGAATGAGAGCAGCAGTCCTTTCACTGTTATGTTTTTCGGCTTTAAATTCCTTCTAGACCTAATATCAAAGAATGCAAACTCACTAACAAGACTAATCTGATTGTCATGAGGGAAAACCATGATTAATAATTAAATTTATGGTTTAGGCAGTGTTGTGGCCTAACGTTGTTGTAGATTGAAAAATAAAGATTTTTTTTCTTAATGTAAAATACTGTGATATGAGATACATATTTAATTGTGCTGCTTCGAATGTATAATTACAAGGGGTGCTGGATTCATAAACTGAACACTGACATTAGTCTTGTCTTTATCTGTGAGAAGATCAACGATTAAAACAGAGTAAGTTTCTGAATGACTAAGACACAATACATACTGTAACAATCTTCTCACCAGAGTCAAACCCTTACTTTGTGGTACTTTGTAAGCATTTTTGCAGGAAGGTGGTGGTGTGATGAGTATACAGAAGAAGCTGCAGATAGTATTTCCTGGGTTTTCTATTTCTGTTACATCTGCATTTCCTTGGATAAGCTAATTTGGTGGAATGAAAGATGTGGAAAACGAATAATGAATCTGTATACCATGGGAAGAATAAATGTTGGGTTATTAGAGTATAAGAAACATCCTTTTTTTACATGTCTCATATAGCGTATGAAATCCTGAGAAACAGTGTTGGTTTTTGCAGATTTAATATAACTACAGTTGCTAATCACTTGGGAAAACATTTTTCTCCCAGATGAAAAGAGCTTTATGGTTAATCTTTTTCCCTATAGTACCAATAATAAATTAGGTATATGAAGATTTTTCCTTCTGGATGAAAACTGAGTTTTCTCAGGACACCAGCTTTCAAATATGGGAAATTAATATTCCTCTCATGCCAATTGCACTTAGTTTAATAAGAAATCCTGAATTATCAAAAGTAGGAATTATCTATCCAATTTATTCTACCTTATAATAGTTTCTTTATTGAAGTGTTCATATTTGCATAAAATGTTGAAAGATTTTTATAATGCTACTTTTTCATATTTTCACTTGTATGCAAGGAAATAGCGATCATTTCGGTAAGCATTTGTGTCTGTTATATGAAGACATTTGAGATCATGTTATAATGTGTTCTAGCTTTTCAGTGATTTAGTTGAAGCAGAATTTCACATTCTCCATTTTCTGTACAGTACAAATTGCATCAGTGATTTAAATAGATTAGGAGACTGTCATTGTAATAGAGAACACAAGGGACTCAAAACACTGTAAGTTAAGTGGGTGGTGAGGTGTGTGTTTCAGTCTTCACCCACGTGAACAATTCCTAACATGATGAATATCCATACTGAATAATGTGTCACAAGGAGAAATTCAATAAAGTAGCAACCATACATGTCAAAATAATGCACCTATGAATGTAGTGTAAACACAATCCTGCTCATTTGTAATACCTATAGGAAAAAATTCTTAGCAATACAGGGGAAGATAAATGCCTTTTAATTTAACTTTAAGAATCCAGAAAGGCATGGTTAATACTGCTTAATGGAAGTGTCATAACTGTATTCCTGCGAATAATAAAATATGTATGTGCCTTTTTTACTTTGTGAAATGCTGTTAGATTATATAAACTGTATGTGTAGCTTCTTTATTATGATGTACTGGTGGAAATGTTTCCAACTCTGCTGTAGAACCTTTCTCTGTTTATGAAAAAAAAATGCTTTCTTTCTAATTTTTAAGAAAAAATAATTCAGATTTCTCTTTGGAAGATAGTATATGGTTACACATTAAGAAAAAAACCTCACTCTGTGACTGCTAATGGTTTCAAATGGATAATATTGTGATGTAAACTCTAATATTAATCACATACTTTTCTGATTTCCTTTAGTGCATATGGTCCCCTTTCCCCCTTGCATTAGATGAATATGTCTTGATAGGTTTATTTTTAACCTATAAAAGAAAGAGGAGTAAAAGAGTAAGCTGTATGATTTTAAAATAAGGTAACGATAAGTGTAGAAAAAAAAAGGATATACCAGTGTCCTCTTTCTGTGTATCAGCTCTGCCATTTTTGTCTCCAAGACACAAGTTGAACAATCTCCAGCCCTATAAAAACTCTTGCCAAGAACCTAGAGTTCTTCAGCTGGAAAGCAGAATGCCTTTATCTACATCCCTGGAAGACTGTGGTGTGTGATTTTTAAGTATAGCTTTAAGCATAAGCAAGTTGATGTACTGAATTAACAAAATAAAGAGGATACCAGGGTAATTAACAATAGGGTGATGAACTATGATGGGCTTTTAGACCACGATTCTCTGCCATATACCAACATACAGTCCTGGAATTTCTATTGTTTTAAATTTCTTCTTGCTCAAATTAAGGTCATCTTCTTCTAGTTCAGGGAGTATGCCCCAGAATTGAAATCTATGTACAGTACCCATAATATCTAATGCAAGTGGATCCTGATTCGTACTCACTTTCTGATCTTCTGCAGTAGTGACTTCAAAAATTGTATGTAATAGAGATTTGCATAGGAATTGCTGTACTGTTTGAGTAAGAAAACAAATGACTTTTATAAGCGAAATGAAAAGCAATGTGACTTCATAAATTGATTTATTCCCATTTAGGTATTTTATGAGAGTGCTAGACAAATGTACTTCATATTAGATATTGGTTATCTGGAATTAACTTAGTAAAATGCTTACTCTGCTTAGGTACTAATTGGAGGAAGATTGAAACACAGCACTTGGTACTTGCTTTATAGTACAAAGTAGTGTAAGTTTTGCTGCTGTGTTCATTGCCTCCAAGACAAAAGTATGAATAAATCAATAGCATGTTTAACACTTTTTTGTGAGATAGATCATGCTTTATAAAATTGACCTCTGATTTCCTTAGACTGATTTTGCCCCCCTTCCCCGCCCCCCCCCCTCAATTTCGGAACATAAAGAGTTTTCAATTAGTTTTTTGTGTGCTTGACCTCAGAAAGTCTTAAAAATACATGCTGTATTTCAGAAGCTGTAAATAGATGAAAAAAAATTAGTACATCATCATACATAATAGCGCATAACAAGGATGAAGTTTAAAATATAAAAGTTCAGTCCTACTGCAACAGCTGCAACCATTTGAAATTCTTACATTTATTTCAGCAGTGCCAAGCTTTGATCACAAAAATTACTCAGTGCAAACAGTTCAGAAACCAGAAAATCTCGGGGGGATCCATTTTGTGATGACTGCAGATGCCTTTTTACTTTAGAGTTCTGTTGACTGTTCAGAGAAGGCAGGTTCTTAGTTGAGAACTAAAAGAAGAAATTAGCTCCGTGGAGATTCTAGAGCATCAGTCTACCTATTCCTTCATTCTTTCATAAATAGCTTGACCTGTGTTTCTTGATGTGTTGGTTTAGTAATATTTATTTAGGTGTTTACAATTGTATATAGTCCTTCAGTATTAATTTAAGTCGAGACTAGACATATTATTAGTCTAAATCACAAGAATGGAATGAGTGCTCAGCCAAAGACGTAATATTTAAACTTATGGTGATGCCAACTCTTTTTTAATACTGGAAAACAATTACTTACTTTTCAAATAAATATGGTGGCCCATTTCCTGACCAAAAAGAATAAATTCAGTTGTTATATTTCCTGTACTGCTCTTCTGGAATTAGGAGTTCGAGTCTTAGGTGCCCACATATACTTGCATATTTCTAGGAACTGAGAATCTCTTACAATCACTTGTAAAAATTTGTCAAAGACCATAATACATTTTGTCAAATATTTCTAAAATTTTCTTCAGTTCACAGTCTATGAAAATTAACTTGAAATTGTGCCTGCCTTTTCAGTCTGCCTTGGATGTGCTAATGCAAAAATAATGGCAAACTGAAAATACGACATCATAATCTACAGCAGGAAATGCTGATTTATCAGATCTTTGCAAAATTATCCATTATTTTTTAAGACTTAATGTCTTGTAAAAATGGGCCTTTCAGCCAGTTTGTGAGTGTCTAAAAGCTCTAATACCTGAAGTCCTTGTGTGTTTATGCTTAATGTAGGAATATTTCTTGTAAAATCAAGGAAACTATTTATATGCAGAGTATAATCTGATACACTTTTTCAGGCTTGGACCACAAACTTTTACAAATAAAGTTCATTATCTTCTGAATGGTCTCTTTGACAGATATTGCTAAGTAGATATCCAATATCTACTTCAGAAAAGTTTAGAAAATAATTCACTATTGAAAAAAAGTTACTTCATAAAGAAGTTAATGTAGTTAACAAAGTAGTTAAAGTACTGAATAGGGAAACAATGTTAAGAGTAGCTCTTTTCTGCCTCCTCTTTGGCTTCACATAGAGGTTACCTTTGTGCTGAAATAGTTTTCTCATCATATCTCCTGTCTGCTTTCTTCTGAATCTTTGTTAAATTTTCTATCCTTTGCATTCTTTCTGTCAGGTTTGTACAATGAAATGGAGTTATCCCTTTTGACAGGAATATTTCAGGCACCATACTTTACATGACACTCTGGATGCTTATATACTATTAAAATATAAACAGAACTTGGTGACCAATTTTTCAAGCCTAGAGAGACATTGAGCAGAATTAAGTTTGATTTTAAAAGTCAGGCCGATAATAATAATGATAATAATCAAGACATAGAGGATCAAGTGGGTGCTAGAGCTTTGGGTGTTCTTCCTTATTTTATTCTTTCATGAGAGAGGTGACAGTAATTTAGCCTCCTAATTTTTTTCTTTAGCAGAGAACTGCAGCTGTGTTCAGATATTGAGAAATAGTAAAGGCTATTCACTGTCATAGAGAGTGCATGGTTTCAAATTATCTTCATGGTTTTTCATCCACACCTTTCTGATTCTTTTTCTGCTACTCAAAAGTGCTATTGGGTTTGGGTCACCTTCATTTTTCAAATTGTTTTTAGTACTTTTTTATTTCTTCCTTCCATTTGATCCAGCCCCTTCACCTCACTGCCTGTATTATCAGCCCACGACATCTTGCTTGATTTATTTCCATTTTGACAAGTTGCAAACACAGTTAGTTCACAGATAATGTGAGTATGGATTCTGGCACCAGTAATCTGAAGAGTCATGGTAGCATAGCCTTTGAACACATACGGCCCTAAAAGTCAAAGTAATGCCATCTCAGTCTTAAAAAGATATAGTAAATGTACTGAGTTATTATAATTATAATTGTATAACTGAATTTGAGTTATAATCCATATTTCCAATCATCGTGTTTCTACCTCAGTGAGGAAAAATTTATTGCACCTACCTTTTCTTGGAAGAAAATAGACAACTTTCAGGTTATTTTTAAAGTATAGGAGATAAGTAGATAGGAGTGTCCCATGTATACCCACTTACTGACTGTCACAAGACTGTTATGCTGCTTCCAGATTGCAATTTCTTTAAATGAAAATGTCAAATTATTTTTATAGTTAGTTAGCAATTGAAAGAATATAGATTTTTTCAATGTGTTAATATTTTGTAGAAAGATTAGGGAGCTTCCATAGTGTACTTTGCTGGAAATGTAATGTGGAGGCGTGTCTGAGAAGTGATCTTGATTATGTCACAGACTAAACAAAGCAGAAATAATAGATGATTTGAGAGGAGGGTTATGTTTCAGAAAGTTTTTCTATCCTTAATAATTCTTCTTTTTCTTTGCACATTATATAATCATAGGACGGTAGAATGGTTTGGGTAGGAATGGACCTTAAAGGTCATGTAGTACCAACCCCCCTGCAATAAGCAGAGATGTCTTCAAATAGTTCAGGTTGCTCAGAGCCCCATCCAACCTGACCTTGAATGTTTCCAGGCATGAGACATCTACCACCTCTCTGGGTAATCTGTTCCAGCATTTCACCACCCTGGGCGTAAAACATTTCTTCCTTATAGCTGATCTGAATTTACCCTCTTTTAGTTTAAAACCATTACCCCTTGTCCTGTTGTAACAGACCCTGCTAAAAAGTTTGTCCCCAGCCCTCCTATAGGCCCACTGGAAGTACTGAAAACCGCAATAAGGTCTCCTCAGAGCTTTCTCTTCTCCAGGCTGAACAACCCCAACTCTCACAGCCTGTCCTCGTAGAACAGGTGCTCCAGCCCTCTGATTATTTTTGTGGCCTTCCTCTTGACCTGCTCCAATGTCTGTCCTGTGCTGAGGAGTCCAGAAATGGATGCAGTACTCCAGGTGGGGTCTTACCAGAGCAGAGTAGAGGGGCAGAGTCACCTCCCTCTATCTGCTGGCCATGCTGCTTTTGATGCAGTCCAGGATGTCGTTGGCTTTCTGGGTTGTGAGCGCACATCACATTGCTATCTACAACTACCTGAAAGGAGGTTGTAGAGAGGTGGGTGTTGGCCTGTTCTCCCAAGGGAATAATGACAGGACCAGAGGAAATGGTCTGAAGTTGTGGCAGGGGAGGTTTAGTTTAGATATTAGGAAGAATTACTTTACTGAGAGAGTGGTCAGGCACTGGAACAGCCTGCCCAGGGTGGTGCTGGAGTCACCATCCCTGGAGGTATTTAAGAAACATGTAGACGTGGCTCTTCAGAGTATGCTCTAGTGCCTGAGATTATTGGTTTGTGGGTGGGTGTGATGTGGTGGGGTGTTGTGTTTTGTGGGTTTTTGGGGGGTTTTGTTTTGTTTGGTTTGGTTTGGTTTGGTTTTTAAGGTTGGACTCAATGATCTCAGAGGTCCCTTCCAACCATGGTGATTCTGTGATTCTGTGATCACCGGCTCATACTGAAATTGTCAGCAACTGACACCCCCAAGTCCTTCTCCTCAGGGCTTCTCTCTGTCTTCATCCCACAGCCTGTGTCCATCTCTGGAATTGCCCCAACCCAGGTGCAATACCTTACACTTGGCAGTGTGGAACTTCATGAGGTCCACACAGGCGCACCTCTCCAGCCTGTCCAGGTCCCTCTAGATAACATCCCTTCCCTCTAGAGTATCAATGACATCACTTGGCACTCACTAAGATTTCAGAATCAGTCATAGAGATCAGCTGAGAACTGTTACTCTGAGTTTTGTCACATGTCAGTTTCCTGTCCTTTGCCCGTATGTGGTCAAGTAAGGAGGAGTGTAAGAAAATGAGAATGTATAGCTTCTGTCAATCCATTTTCTAGGGACATCCTGGGCTGCAGGTTGCTTCAAACCTGCTGTATTTGGCTAAGAACAGGTTATATGAGCTTCACTTTTAATATTTTTGGATCCCACAATATCCTCAGACTTTTACCCACCTCTTCTTAGTCCTATCTTATTTATTATCTCCCTAAGTAGCAGTTGTTTAGTTCCTCTGTTTAAACGTAGGTTCTTCTCTGTGTCTTTTCTGGTATTAACATGTTTAACTATATTCTTTCTTTCTGCTCATTCACTGAATTTTATCTGTTTAGGACATGCATCATTTTACTTAGGAATTTATTGACACCTTCTCATCTTTCATAGGTAGACTGAATTATAATGATGATGCTTGAGGGAGATACTGCATTTGATAAAACAGATAAGGTTGGTGGCTTATTTTTATCACAGATTCCTATGGAAATTATGTGATGCCACTATTTGTCAGAAATTGTTTGATTCTTCCCTGTGATACCTTTTTGTTCACTGCTGCTTCCATTATCATTTGAAGTAATTTCATTTGTCTATCAGCTAGCAAGTACACTGATATGAAACTCCTAGAAATTTGAATTTGATTGGAGAGATTTGTATTAGGATTTGTATTAGAATTTCCTTAGAGAGGAAAGTAGTTTGAAGTTCTGTCTCGGATGCCTGGGTTTTTAAAAGAATATGATTAAGGTTGCGTATAGGTTGTGTTTTGCTTGGGAGGGATTTGGAATCAGTGCTTTGGCCTGGTAAAGGCAGAAGGTTTTTATTTAGTTTAAGGAAAGTAAGTGTGATGTACATTGGATACTGGGAAGCACTGAGTGGTGAAAGGAGATTATTTTTTTGATTTTGCAGATAAAGTAGATGAGTATATTTTGCAGGTAAAGCAAAGATTAATGTCTCCCAGACATGCAGCTAGAATACTGCATCCCTGCAACATACTGAATATTTTGGTTTACTTACATTTTATGGAAACTACCCAAATACACTGCTGATGAAGGAAAAACATACACACATATGTGAAACAGCTAGAGATTATAGATTTAGTTTATCTAGAGCCTAAACCAAAACACTTGAAAATTTTGGTTCCCAAGGTTATCTCTTGTGATTTGTGAAAGATGGTAGCTAACTGGTAAAATGCAGAAAAATTGCGTTTTATGTAAAAAAAAAGTTCTTAAAAGTTTTTGCATGCTTCCTGTTGCCCCCTAACACTGAAACCTCAAGATTTTTTTGCATAAGGCATTTATTAATCATGATTACTTCAGTATGATCTTTAGAGTTGCAAAAGCATAGGATCTGAGTGGTCCTGTTTTATCTCTTCAGACACAACATTCCTCTTTGCTGACTTGGTAGCACGGCCCAATGGTGAGGGGATCCCAAACATTTTTATAAGTATTTTTTTTCTAAATTTTATATTATAAAACATCTTTACAAATGGATTTGGAGTGTATTTGAATTTTTTTTAGCTAAGGTGGGAAGCTACTAACACACTTTTTTTCTTCCATGAGGCCTGAAATTTTCTACTCTGTGTCATCTGCAGTTTCTCAAATGAGCTGTTCTCTAGGCAATCAGCCAGCTATTCAAAACACCTGCCATATATGCAATGATAAGGCAGACTGCTCACTGAAAGACATAAGTCTATCAGTATCTGAAGTGAAGGGTAAGTTATGAAATCTTCCACGTGCTCAGTAATTAACTGATTGACTAGGTTTACAAAGGTAATGTTGGCAGAAGCCATTATTTGCTATGTGTTCTAAAACTGGTATTAACAGCATTTGGCTGAACATTCAGCTGACTCTTTCATATAATTTAATGATTACAAGATTGTGTCGAGGTTATTAAACTCCTGGGTTTTTTTCTTACTACTAGCTCAATTGTATTGCTCTGGTTAATTTACTTAGTTACAGAAAGTGAGATGCAGTTCTGCGAATGCTGGCGCCCAACAATTCTATATAAAATCATACTAAATTTGCTTCATTTTGATTTCTAAAACGTGCATTTTCTTGGGTTGGGAGGAATTTATTGTTCATTTCTAAGACAAAATTTCAGAAGCAGCAGATACTATTTTCTCCTGTTTGAGGTCTTTTTCTCTCAGCTTTGCAATGTCTTGTGTGCAGTCCTTCTCCGTTGTTATATGTCAATAGATCTGACCTGAGCTTAGCAGCAATGATTGTACAGACAAAAAGACAATCCTTTAGCTAAGAAATTATTCTGAGACCTCATTGTGAAAAGGGAACTCAACTTTTCCACACCCATGAATAAATTTAGACCTTATTTGCCTGTGATATTTAAAAAAAAAATGCAGAAAGAAAACATCTAATTGAAACAATGAAGCTGAGATATGCACAAAAACCTTAAACAAAAACATTGTACACAAAAAACCTGAGTATAATTTCAGTCAAGTCAAGTCTGCTTTAAAAAACTGAGTATTCATCAAGGTACTCGGGAACTCTCTTCCATTTCATTGATGCCAAGGTACCTGCTTAGGCTCAGATATGAATTTTCCTATTGCACTTGGAGTATCGAGAAAGTGCACAGGAGAGTGGTGAGTGATCACAATCCCTGGAGAATTGGGGCTTGTGACTTTTCATGCCCATGCATCCAGGCTTTTAACACCCGTAATGGATTATGCCTGAAAGTCTAAGGAGCAGGATCATACTTTTTTCACCTAGGTACTTTTTGCATTGTGGCTAAAAGCAGGGAAAAGATGTTCTACCTAGCTTTCTAATAAACATAAAACTGTGGAATTTTCCCAAGTACAGAAGTTTAACAAAACTTCCACTGGTTTAGCCTGTTCTTTAAATTAATGGAAGTGTCCTGTAATGTTCATTGAAAAAGGGAACACAATGCATTCTTTTTTTTTTTTTCATACTACTAGAATATAGCTATTTTTATTCATAAAGAAAGGAAAATCAGAAAAAAATATTGAGCTAGTGGATACAATGGTGAACATCATTATTTCAAAGGATCTATGTTTGATCCTGATTGAACTTGTTTAGCTGCTACCAGCCTGTATTACTTGAAGAAAACTGCCTACTAGCAAAGAAGGGAGTTGTCTCAGAAAATCACTGTGGAAGCAGGGTGACAGGAATAGAAATCTGAGCCTGAAACATAAACAGACAACAGTGCTGGTATTTACTGCATTCTCTATCTCCCATATAACCCTTCCTCTAGTATAAATATTTATGGCTTTCTTGTTGGCAGAGCTTGGTTTAGTACAGATTTGTGCCAAGACTAAAGGGCCAGTAGTTCCTGCATATATTTTTTCTAGTGTCTAGTGCTAAATCTTGAAGTCTGTCCATCTTTAATTGAGGAGAAGTTTCTACAAAGTCACTGTTAATCACACTTGTGTGTTCAGCAGGAACAGCAGTAGTGCAAATTAAACATAAAGCCTATGTCCTCATTACCTTCCTTAGTGCTTTATATGACTGTCTGCAGGTACTAATGTAGCCTTAGAAAAGTCCACACTTTGAGCACACAAATAATTGCTATAATCTCTGGATCTTGTGATTTCATTCCACAGCCCAAATTATTCTGCTCTAAGGACACCCTAACTTAAATGTATAAATCAGTTGTCAGCTCTGTGTTTGCTTTACAAATTACATAAGTATGCCTGATCATTGAATTGATTACTCAAAATCTCAGGCAACTGAAGGCATGAAATATATGATCAGGAAAATATTGATTTGTTCATTTTATGAAAGGTAACATGAATGGTTTAATTTTTATTCCCATGTGTACCTAAGATGTTCCCCACAGACCTGATTAGCAGGTAAAGACCTCTTGGAAGAGACCTGGAGTACAGTCCAAGAGGGGGACAGAGGACTATGGAGAAAGTACCAAATGAGACTTTCTCACGATCTTTCAGAGAAATCACAATCTGCCTTCAGTGGATTTAAAACATACACTTTTTAACATATGTACTTAAAGTGGTCTGTGTTTTTTTTTTCAAGATACTTGCTGTTGAGCTCAGAGGGAGGTTTATATTCCAAGAATCACCATTTTCATACATGCAATGCCAGAGACGTTAACCAATGCTGGGAGGACTGGCTGTCCTTTCCTAGGTAACAGTTCCACACTGCTAAAATGTCAAGCTCTGACAATCACTTGCAGTGGAAAGGTAACATGATTTCACATATACCAGTTTTGGAATGTGAAATGTTGTCTTATTATCCATTAACCACAATAAATAGTATTATGCCATATCATGTGGCTTATGTAAAATATGGAAGGTTTGAGAGTTAAGTGTAAAGAACTGGTGTTCAGAAGCAAAGATCATTGTATGTTAAGGTTGTTCCCTAAATATAAGCTTTTTTAGTAATCTCATCTAAAATTTGAAATTTGCTTTAAATGGCTTCATATTTTTTACACTGAATTCTTGGAAGTGACTGTATTTACAGAGAGATTTTTTGGAAATGCTACAGACATAAAATAAGAAGTATGACTAGAAGCTGAAGAGAACATGTGACAGATAATTCCTAAAGTTTATCCCTAAATTATAAGTGCACGGCCCTTGGCTGGTTGTGCAAACATTGCACTCAGATGAGCAAATTTTTAGCATAAACTTAATGCCTTATAAAGTACTTTTGTTGGCTTTTTTTTCTTAATAAGGCCTTAGGAATAATCTTGAGTCACTCAAATGCTATTTTTTTCTTGGAGTTACCCAAGCCATTTTTCATGGGTCTATTTGTTGTCTTTAATTCTCATGGTAGACAGACAATTTGTGTTTTCATGAAATACAAAACATAGACAGTTGCACTACAATACAAATAAAAATAAAATTTGGGACATTTTGCTGAACTTGAAAAGCAAAGTAGATTCAAACCTGGACTAATTATCCAAATCCAGATCTTAAGGTGATTTAGTGAGCTGCATCACAAAACACCACTATATATGCACAGGGAAAGAAAACACAGTATTTCAATCTTCTCAAGGCGTGTGGCCTAGAAAATCTCAGAATTAACAAAATCCATGCAAAAACACTGTGATTTTTAGTAAGGACCTGCCATTTAAGTCATACCTGTTTGAAGACAATATAGAATCTCATGTACAAAATGCTGTAAAACAGCATTTGCTAAGTCGGGAAGACCTGTAATGGACAGATATTAATTTCACCCTTATTTATCAACCGAAGAAGAAAAAGCAGAAGAAAGAAGAAGGGAAGAACCATTCTTTTGTCTCCTGCAGAAAATAAATCTAGGCCAGGTGAATAAACTATTCTGAATTTCAGTTGATAGTATGGAAATGTTTCTTTATTTATGGTTCTTAAAACTTCTTAAGATATCATTTCTTTTTCCATCAATTTTAAGGCTTCCATTTTAAAAAGAATTCTGAACTGCATTCTTTACTTCTATGTTCTTGTTAGTTTACAAACTGAAAGAAAGAACTCATGACAAATGCTACTGAAATAAACTTAAGTTTGTAATTCATCCACGTGGATGAGTCTGAATGGAAAATTGTTTGTAGCATTCAGGGAAACAAGGTTTTTAGATAAGCGTTAGTAATATAGACATTGACTTAGGTGGAAGTGCTTGTTGTACTGCTGAGCTATAATTACACAGTAACCAAGCATGAATTTAATTATAAATGTTAATATTTTGTCATTTTCAGGAATATTTAATTGACCTGTGTCGTTATCTGTCTCAAAAACTGTGTACATCCTGAACAAAATTTGAAATAGTAAAACTAATAGATATGCTATAAAATGCCATCAGTGACATAAAATTGGTAAGGCAAAGTAAATCAGAATTTAGATTTTGGTTTAGTCCAAAAATGAAAATTCTCCACATATGGAAATGTAACATCATATCAAAACTGTAGAATTTATGGTACATGACAGTTATCAAACTCTCCAGATTAATATGCATAGTTCTGTACATATACACTCATATATGTGCTTATAGAATCATAGATTCTTCTGTAGACCTTTCCTAACCTCAAGTAGGTCAACACTCCCACCCAGATTAGTGCCGTCTGCAAACTTACTGAGAGTCTACTCAATCCCCTCATCCAGATCATTGATAAAGATATTAAACAGAAGTGGCCCCAATATTGAGCCTGGGGGAACACCACTTGTGACTGGCTGCCAACTGGATTTAAATCCATTCACCACCCCTCTGTGGACCTGTCCATCCAGCCAATTTTTAATCCCCAAAGAATATGCCTGTCCAAGCCATAAGCAGCTACAACTAGGTGTATTTTTCAGCAATGTACCAGAGAACACGGAAAATCATAATGGGAAATATCTCTCCATGTTCTGTCAAACACCTAATGGTCAGGTTACAAAAGCCCAAAGATAACACATGAAAGTGGGTAAACCCCACTTTCTGCTGGAACAAAGCAATATAGTGTTTGCAAGTGTGATTTAAGTTTGGTCCTCTATGAATTAGCAAATGGTATGGAATATATGGTGGTTGTCAAAAATTCTTGTCTAACTTTCATATCAAAAAAGTCATTCAAAATGTTTAATCAATGTTAGACTAGAATCGCCAACATTTTGACAAGTTACATTACACTACTTGGTGAAGAGAAAACAATATCTGGCAGATATCAACTAGGAAATTGATACAGAAATGAGTGTCAACTTACATCAAATATTTTTAATCAGACTTTTTTAACAATGTTGTTTTAGCAGATGTTTTCAGTTGATCTGTAGTTCTGAAAGATCAGTGTAGTTGAAAAGAGAAAAGCCGTTACTTAAGAGTCTCTTTATGCTTTCTTTTGGAGGCTATTGTTTTATGACTTCATGGTGGACTCTAGACTGGATGACCCTTTTATTTATTTCACTTAAATGTGTATCCACGATAGATGCCTCTGCTAATCTAATGTATCAAAAATCCGCCTCTGGGAAAAATCTCTCAGGTGTTCCTTTTTTAGCTGTCATACAGGTGGGATATTAATTAACAAAATACTTCTTTGTTTAGGGAGCATGTTCTGAGGCCACGATGATCTTGCTCACAAATCAGGATATGTGGTCACAGGGGAATACAGTGCTGGATTCAGTTAAAATAAATTCAGACAACAGAAAAGTGGGAAAATAATTGCAGGTCGATAGACTGGTCTAGCAGGTGCTGTAGTTGATATCAAAGTTTTTACTACTGATAACTGCCCAAGTAAAGGATGAAGGTTTTTCCTGTAGCTTTGAAGCTTTTCTTTCTACCATTAATAGATTCTGAGCACAATGAAAAGATGTTGACAATGCTGGCATTTGGAATGAACTGCAAATCTACTTCCTTTTCACCCTGATCACAAATTTATTTTGTTAAAATGAAGAAATCTGAAAATGTTTATGATAAAAGCTACAAAATCTTAATCACTTTTTGTAGCTTGAATATATTAACTTCACAACCAATTTTAATAGATTTAATTAAGCTTAAAGAATAGGATAGTGAATCTTTAACTGCTCCAGTTAACTAGAAAATGGCATCATCTTCCTTTCACTCCCCCACACTGCCTTTAATTATTCCCCTTGAATTAAAACTATTTGCTGTAATTAATTTTTTTTCTTGCAGAGGTGCCACTGTATAAAGTAGGGGGAAATGCATGACTATTACACATGAAGACAGTTCACCTCATATCTAATTTCTGAAGACATATGACTGAATGTAATAAAAGGTTTTGCTTATAATAGACCTATTTTAACCCCAGAGGAAGCAGGGACTATTGAAGCTTATGGCATGTTCATTGTAACAGGTAATTAAGGCCTTAAATCTTCTTTCCCTTTGTTACCCTCCCGTAACCAAAACCCCAAATATTCTGTTAAATGGTTACTTTAAAAAATATAGGTGATATAGTGTAACTCACTACACCAGGCTTGTCTGAACATGTATTAATATAGTTTTAGTTTGCTGTTTGAATGAATTACTTTTCACATTGTTTATTCTGCACTTAGAATTTAGCCTCTAAACTTAAGAGTTTAGCCTTTCAGGCACAATGGATAGCGACAAAGGTACAGGAAGAGTGCTCTATAAATTGTAGTAGTTGAATGAATTCAACACTTTCAATAATTTGCTAAGGAGATACTTAAAGGACAATCAGGTCCTTTTGCTTAATAATTTATTACCTTTTTTTTTGCTACTAAGACATATCTTATTTAGCAGATCATCCACCTCAATAAATACAGTTGCAAAATTGTGCTTATGGAAAGAGTCATGAACCTAAACTCATGCAAGTTGCCCTTGCAACTCTGTTCTTCCTTCTTTTCCCAAAGAAGTAATTTTCAATCTTAATTAACCTTAAATGGACAGGATGGTGTCATCATCCCTAACAATAAAAGTATGCAGGAGTGTAACATTTCTATGACAAGCGGGAACTCAATAGAGAATTAGTCAATTTAGAAAAAAAGTTCCTAATTGTTTTGCATTGAGACTGTGAAAAGTTTGTCTTTTGAAGACGGAGAAGGTACTATATATATTATATATAATTTAAAAGGTATAAAATATATAAAATTTAAAAATTATATAAAATTAAAATGTATATTAATTATAAGTTAACGATATAAAAATTATAAATAAAATTTTCATTAAAATAAAAATTTATTTTTTATTAGAGAATTACATACTTTACCTATATAATCTTTTCAAAATCCAAAATACCAAGAAGCTAACTTGAAACAATTTTAGTTTCCCTCAAAAAAAATTACTGATTTTTGTTGAAGTTTTGTTGAGCATTAAGCTGTTCATTTTTGCTGCACAGTAAATATTTTCCTTTTCACATCAGAAACGTAGTTGAAATCTTTTTACCAACTCAACTGTCTAGCTTTGCAGTTAAACAAATATTTTAGCATGTAAACTTTGACACAGGGTATCCTGTAAACTTTGATGATCATGGGTTGATGTGTCTTGGATAAGGACATAGAAGCTGGTTGCAAACAATTCTATGATCTCAATCAAATTTGTGAAAGTAAAATGTTGCACTGATTAGCCACAATTTTTGCATTAATTACTGTCTTTTGTGAGAACCCAAATCGTAGCCCCAGGTAAGAGAGTAATGAATATATCAAGTAAGAATAGATTATTAATCTTTTCTACACTGTTAGCTGCCTCAGTGGAGAACCAGTATTATGTATTTCAGAAAAAATAAAATCTACTTTGTTCTACTTACTATTTTAAACTAACCTAAAGGCCTTTCCCATCTATTGTCCTTTTATAATTTAGATATTTCTACTGGGATTTTACATTTTTTTAAGTTGTATATAAACTGTTTTTCCTCAAGCTTTTTAGACTCTGATATATTCAAACTGTAATCTAAACTATATTACCTATTAGTTGCTTTTAATACTAAAAAGTATAACTAAAGCATGCAAGGCTTTTATGTATGGATTTCTATTCTAAAATCTATGCAACAGTTCTGTGCACCTGGTATGACAGACTATGATTGTATATGGTCTTTTTTTATCCTGAATGTTACCTGACATGCTTCAAGAGCACTAAATCACTTTAATTGTCTTACTTGAAAATAAGAAACAGTAGTACCAAAATATCCAGCATTTGACTCCTGAAATTGTCTGTTTGGTATTCTAACAGTAGGGGTAGAAATGGTATAAGCCAATTACTTTTTTTCTGAGAAGACAAATCTGTTTTCCAGAATAAAAAAATTAGCATTAAGGGCCTGACTCCACTGTCCAATAATATGGGAAGTTTTATAACTGCCAGTAATGATGGTGAATTTGTCCCAAGAACCATAATGAAATTAAAATAAAGATTTAGTAATTAATGGCTATTAACAGAAAATTACTGCCCCATGAGATCTATTTGAGTGATTTCAGCACTGGTGATAGCAAAGACAAGTCACAATCTAGAAATTGTTTTTTGACTCTTTTGTGTATCTTGGATCCCAGAGACCTCTTGAAATATCACTAAGTTTAAAAGCAATGTATAAAGTAGATACAACTGTAGAAGTATTGCTAGCACAAGTTAGTTCACACGCTGGATTTTCTCTTCCTAATGACATGTCTGTGGAATGATATTAAAATGAAATGACATGTCAAATACTTCTTGAGCATCGATAGTTTCATGTGTGTTTGCAGTGGGAGATTTTCTGCTGGGAATTTATATGATGCAGCTGAGTATTTTAGCTGTGGTAATACAAGGGAAATTAATTAGATCTGAAGGCAAAAAAGGTAGATTCAGCTTTGGAACAGTAACATCTGCCATAAAAAAGAGGCATCTTGAGGATTTAGTAAATGGATCATTAAATGGGGGGAGGGGTGTTTAATAGTAACATACAGTTTGTATTTTTTTATTTGATGGTAACACTGAGCAGAAAAAAGAGTTGGTTAGATTTCAAGCAATTATTATCATTAAAGCTGTGCAGGCACATAGCTTATGGCTATTCAGATCTTCTGGGAGATGACAGACAGGTACAAGATTCTTGCTGATAAATTGATTAATCTTAATTTCTGGATGACAGGAGGTAGTCCTGTTACAGAGTTCAAAATAAATGTTAACTTTGCACATGTGTACTTTCTCTTTCTAAATAGTATCATTCATGTGACCATATTTTTGGAGTTCATAAAAATTAATGATGTTCTGTTGCAAAATTTTTGAATGTAAGACAATTTTTATGGTGCTAACAGATGTGTTTGGGTTTTTTTACTCATGATTCTAATCCTCTTATTGTATTAGAAAGACTAGTTAAAAGTGTAGTGTATGCTGCATCAGTTTTACGCTGTTTCGCATCATGGAATCCCTAACAAACAGGAAGAAAATTTCACCTTGTAAAAAAAAACAAAACAAAACAAAACATTGACGAATGGTTAAAAAAGTAGTTAAACAATGTCTTTAATATTTCTTATGTATTCAGTAAAATTGTTACTGGTTTTAATGTATATTACTAGACAGGATAGCAGTTTGCAAATGGTTTGGGTAAAATTGCTTCTTTTCTTTTAAACAACCATAAAATTAATGCAATGCTAAATTAGGTAATGGTCATAAGCTACTGCAATAATGTGGTTCCTAATTACTTAAAAGTTTCTTCAGCTACTGGAAGAAACAACTATTTCAGTTTAATTACTTATGAATGCTTGTCATTGACATAGTAATTTGCATTTTTTATGCAGATGTACATTTGAGTTTGTTGTAGAGTAGGTGTGCTCAATTGTTACGAAAACAAAGTTTTATTGTCTCTTTAGTTTTTGTGAAGACTGATTTCACAAAAGTGCATACTCAAATGAAAAATACAGAATCATAAAGTGGTTTGGGTTGGAAAGAACCTTAAAGATCATCAAGTTCCAATGCCTGCTGCCCTGGGCAGGGACACCTCCCACTAGACCAGGTTGCTCAAAGCCCCATCCAACCTGGCCTTGAACTCTTCCAGCGGGGAGCAGCTCTGTTATGAGGAAAGGCTGAGAGACCTGGGTCTGTTTAGCCTGGAGAAGAGAAGACTGTGAGGGGATGTTACCAACTCTTACAAATTTCTAAAGCTTAGGTTTCAAAAGGATGGGGTCAGGCTCTTCTCGGTGGTGCCCAGTGATAGGATAAGGGGCAATGGACACAAGCTGGAACACAAGAAGTTCCATCTCAATATCAGGAGAAACTTCTTTCCTTTGTGGGTGATGAAGCACTGGCACAGACCGCCCAGGGAGGTTGTGGAGTCTCCTCTGGAGGATAAGGGGCAATGGACACAAGCTGGAACACAAGAAGTTCCATCTCAATATCAGGAGAAACTTCTTTCCTTTGTGGGTGATGAAGCACTGGCACAGACCGCCCAGGGAGGTTGTGGAGTCTCCTCTGGAGACATTCAAAACCCGCCTAGATGTGTTCCTGTCCAGCCTGCCTTGGGAGGGGGGTTGGACTAGATGGTCTCTGAAGGTCCCTTTCAGCTCCTACAATTCTGTGATTCTGTGTTTCCGGGATGGGTCCTCCACAATTTCTTTGGGCAACCTGTTCCAGTGTCTCACCACCCTCACACTAGAGAATTTCTTGATAATATCTGATCTAAGTTTACCCTCTTTCAGTTTAGAAATGTTACCCCTCATCCTATCACTGCAGTCCCTGATAAAGGGTCCCTCCCCATCTCTCCTATAGGCACCCTTTAAGTACTGGAATACTCCTACGAAGCCTCCCTGGAGCCTTCTTTTCTCCTTACTGAAGAACCCCAACGCTCTAAGCTTGTCCTCACAGTAGAGGTGCTCCAGCTGGAGCCCTCCTCTGGAATAGCTCCAACAGGTGATGCAATCATGATTTGTAAGTAGGATTAGTCATGAAAACATGATTTGTTTTCAGTATGTTCATTTGGATAATCACAGAATCATAGAATCATAGAATTGTCTAGGTTGGAAGGGACTTTAAAGATCATCTAGTCCAACCATCAACCTAACTTTGACGAAAAAATAAATACGAAATAGGAAATAAAAATTACTAAACCGTATTCCTGAGGACCATGTCTACCTGTCTTTTGAACACCTCCAGGGATGGTGCCTCAACCACTTCCCTGGGCAGCCTATTCCAATGCTGGATAACCCTTTCGGTGAAGAAATGTTTCCTAATATCCAATCTAAACTTCCCTTGGCACAACTTGAGGCCTTTTTCTCTTGTCCTATCACCTGTGACTTGGGAGAGGAGACCAACCCCCACCCCTCTATACACCCCCTTCAGATAGTTATAGAGTGTGATAAGGTCTCACCTCAGCCTTCTCTTCTCCAGACTCAACAACCCCAGCTCCCTCAGCCTCTCCTCATAAGACTTATTCTCCAGACCCCTCACCAGCTTCGTTGCCCTTCTCTGGACCCTCTCCAGCACCTCAATGCCTTTTTTGTGATAAGGGGCCCAAAACTGGACACAGTACTCGAGGTGAGGCCTCACCAGTGCTGAGTACAGGGGGACGATCACCTCTGGGGTCCTACTCACCACGCTGTTCCTGATACAGGCCAGGATGCCATTGGCCTTCTTGGCCACCTGGGCACACTGCTGGCTCATGTTCAGCTGACAGTCAACCAACACCCCCAGGTCCTTTTCTGCCAGGCAGCTCTCCAGCCATTCTTCTCCAAGCCTGTAGCGCTGCCTGGGGTTGTTGTGACTGAAGTACAGGACTTGGCACTTGGCCTTATTGAAACTCATCCCATTGGTCTCAGCCCATCGATCCAGCCTGTCCAGATCCCTCTGCAAAGCCTCTCTACCCTCCAGCAGGTGGACACTGCCACACAGCTTGGTGTCGTCTGCGAACTTACTGAGGGTGCACTCGATCCCCTCATCCAGATCATTGATAAAGTTGTTAAAGAGAACGGGTCCCAGTACCGAGCCCTGTGGGACACCACTCGTGACCGGCCGCCAACAGGATTTGACTCCATTCACCATCACTCTCTGGGCCCAGCCTCCAGCCAGTTTTTAACCCAGTGGAGAGTAATGCATCTCCTGTATATTTGCAGACCAATCCAAGTATTAGCAAGCAGTCCAAGTATTTTTTACTTCTGACCAACCAGAAGTGAAGAGCTTTAATGGTAGAAATCCTTTGCTTTCTCACCGAGAAGCTCTGAATAATTCCAGATGCACCTAGATGCTTGAATTTCCCAAATTCTGCCAAATTAAACTCCTTTTGTTGGTACTGCAGGTAACATCAGGAGAAGCTGCAAGTATCAGAGTGCAGCAATAGTAGTGGTCTGCTTTTGCTTTTGCAGCTGGGTTCATCATTCCCTGTGCTTACCATCTGGTCCTGATTTTTATCTAACCATGAGCCCTGTTACTGCTCTCTGTGTTTGCTTTTATGGGAAGCTTCCCTCAACCATGGTCCTGCAGCTGGAATTGGTAGAAATCTTTATATTGAGGAGTCACAATAATCTTCTACTAAGTTAATAGTAAAATTATGGGAGTGATCTTTAATTTTGAACTTTGGAGAGCATTTTTTCTTTACCTTTGATCTTTGTTGCAAGTGCTTGAGAAGTTGCTTTTAAACCCATTTTTTTAAAGATTGGTCAACTCTAAGCTGGCTTGAACTCATGGAGACTAATTTAAACCAAAAAAGTTTCCATAAACCTAGATTAAAATATTTCAAAATTGCTCCGACTACAGTTATTTTGAACCTTTTAATTGCTTGTATGCTCTCTGTTACCTAATTATATTGCATTAGATAATTTGCAATTTCCTTATTTTACCTAAATACATCAAAAGATGAATTACTGGAGGATATTGCCTATGAGTATAATGAATTCATGAGCACTGTGAGTGGTTAATAGATTTTTCAAGTCACACAGAGAAAACCCAGAATTTATTTTTACACCTCATTGGTTATCCTTGCTAAGCCAGCAGTTCCCATATTTATTTTTTTTTCTTCTAACAGCTAAACTAGTAACAGAAGTACTTGCCTTCCTCATATATTAAAATATTATTTTACATGGGCTTATTTATTACCGAAATGAAAATAGATGCTTGCTGCACACGTGGTTTTTGCATCCTGTGTGCTTTTATATTGTATCATCCTTTCTTGTTTGCAAAACTGCTGGGAATCTTACGGAAACTTCAAAATCCATTTTAAGTGAAATAAGGTACAGAAAAATGCAGATATGCTTGTTTCCTGAAAAGAAAATATTGTGATGAGTGACACAGTGATTTAATAGATCAAATGAATGAGAATAAAAGAAGCAAATGGACTTCCTGACAAGCATCTGTGCATATGATTTGTTTATCTTACCCATATTACTGCCCATCATTTGGCTGCTGATGGTCAGTAAGCCACTCCTACAGCAAGATAAAATTGATTGGTAGAGCAGTTGCCATGTTTTTCATTGTAGACCCAAAACTTGAGTTACTAAACATTTTTTAACAAAGGCTACATGTGAGAAGAATTAATGTCACTAGCCCTGAAAAGTTATGATACCAATAGGTCTATTGTGGTATGCCACAGAGAAGTTGTGGATGCCCCATCCATGGAAGTGTTCAAGGCCGGGCTGGATGGGACTTTGAGCAACCTGCTCTAGTGGGAGGTGTCCCTGCCCATGGCAGGGGCGTGGAACTTGGTTCCAACCTGAACCATTCTATGATTCTGAGATATGTTACCTAGAGCGCTGTCATGTGGACTTCATAGCCAGATGCACTGAAGAAAAATAAGTGTGTAAAAGCACAATTAGATTACTGGTAAAATGTATGGGAGTAGAGAGATATTTTTTTCTGCTATATTATAAAACTCCTCCAAGTCCTCACTCATGCCAGCTGCAGTGCAGGAGCAGAGGACAGTGACTATTGCTCCATTAGTTCTCAGTTGTGCTTTGCTCTCATCTGGGCATAGAGTAAGGTGTGCTTTGCTGTTGGCAGTTCCTGAAAACCTAGTGGGAAGAGACTCAGAGGAAGTGGTGTATGAAGAGGAAAAGAAGACTCCAAATGTATTCTTCTGAAACATTTGTGCATATGACTGGGATGAAGATGCATTTGAAACAGCTCATTGGTCAGTCAGTCAGATGCTGTGATTGCTCCTTTCAAAAAGTTATTATGGATCCTATGAAGCAAAATATTAACACTAATTGTTGCTTTTTTTAAAAAAATAACAAAATCTCTTTGTATGTTGATTCAGTATCTTAAGGGAAAAAGGGTGAAAGTTTGAAGAAATATTTTGTGATTTTGTCTTGATGATTCATAGAATAGAATCATAGAATCATAGAATCATCTAGGTTGGAAGGGACCTTAAAGATCATCTAGTCCAACCACCAATCTAACTCTGACAAAAAATAAATAAGAAATAAGCAATAAAAAAAATCACTAAACCATATTCTTGAGTTCCATGTCAACCCATCTTTTGAACACCTCCAGGGATGGTGCCTCAACCACTTCCCTGGGCAGCCTATTCCAATGCTGGATAACCCTTTCCGTGAAGAAATTTTTCCTAATATCCAACCTAAACCTCTCCTGGCCCAACTTGAGGCCGTTTCCCCTTGTCCTATCACCTGTGACCTCCCTCAGTTCAAAATTTAATAGGCCAGTTCTTGATAATATTAAGCAAGAGTTTGTTAGACTAGTGAATATTTTAACAGGAAAAACCAAACCAACAATTTTCTCTGTAAGAAAAAAGTAGTTTAGCACATGTTTCAGTGTTATTATCTGCAGTGATCTTCATAGAAATAGATTGGACTTCATAAGGTACTGGGACTAGAGCTATGAAGTGACCATTCTGTATGTATACATTTTCATTAGTCTAGAAAGACCTTTTCTTTCAGGTAATAATTCTGAAAGAGATATTTATTTAGATGTGAGAATGTGGATACTTCATATTCAGCACGTTACTAAATACAGGGTAAGGCCAATGAGCTATAATAGTCAGAGGGACAGCCACTGTTCTGAGGATACATTTAGCTTTTGAGGAACAATGGCCTTTAGAAAAAAGCAAGTCCTCTTAATTCCAGTTTCCCATTCATTTTGATGGATGTTCTTGTGAAATGGATGTTCTTGTCAAATGGATGTGTTAGATCCAATCCCAGAGAACAAGCATTTTGAATGACTGGAAAATGAACAGCTACAAATACACTCCATCATTATGCAGTTGTTAAATCCCCATCATAATCTGTTTTAGTCCATGATTTCAAGTAGACAGGGGTGCTTTTCTTAACCTTTGACTGTTTAATTCAAATTGGTTCTTTCTCAGTTGCTTGACAGCAAAAGTTAACTTTCTCATATGCAAGTACTAAATTAGATTCTGTATTCATAGAACACATGAGTGAATACTTAATATTTTTTAGGCATATAATTTAAATGCAAATGACTCCTAGGCTTTAAATGAATCATGTGCTTTACTAAATAAGTACCAAAACAGTGAGCAGGGGCATCAGAGGTGGGAGGAAGCTCTTCTGTTATAAGCATATGTTAGGTCTGTCTTCATTTCATGGTCTTAGGGCTGGCTAATATGGTGTACTACATTGTGAAATAATAAATTTTAATTGTTTTGTTTACAGCATGGCAAAATTGTGACTTAAGCATAATTTATGTAAAACTTGTAAGTGGCAAGCGGGTGTGGACAGTAGGTAGACTATATTAATTGCATTACTAAATCTAGAAAACAGCATTCAATTAAATGAAAATTAAATTTTCAAGAAATATGATGATTGTTTATAGAAATGTGATTAACTCATTGCTTGTAATACCTACCATTGGGAAAACACACTTGTAATACAATTATAGCCAAATGAAGCTAAATTATTGTGTATTTAAAGGTTTAGAAGCATTGTGTGTCCTTGTTAAGTAGCCAGATTTTTTTTTTAAATAGGTTAATCTCTAACATGTTATAGAAAGATACAAAGCTGTACTTTTTAAAAAAACACCCTTGTGATTTTGAGAATAGGTAAAAAATAAAAATATTATAAAACTATTAGGGCAATTTTTGCATATCAAGAGAAGAAAAGTGTTTTTCAAAAGCTAAATAATTATTAGATATTTTTCTGAAATTCTGATATTAAAAAGAGTGACTGACTCAGCTCAAGATTAAAAATACACCAAATTTAACACACTCAAATGAAATCATTTTTCAAATAGAATTTATTATTTAACTGTGTGAATGTATTTACACAGGCTTGAAAACTCACTGTAGCAGTTTACTTTGAACATTGAAGACTGCAATGCATGACTGCAGTCAGCTTAAATTTATGGAGATCTGCATTCAGATATCACATATTTCTGGTTCATGTTAATGATAGGGGTTACCATAAATATCTTCAAATGTGGCTCTTCAGTCCATTAAAACAATTGCATACCCAGCCAGTCTAAGAAGTATCCCTTCCTAGTTTTCTACCGAAAGAGCACTTTTATGATTTCCCCAGAAACTTATGAACTCACAGTAGCCTCTAGGAACAATGTGGTGCTCTCTGGTAACAGCATGCATCAGCCTATGCAGTTCTTTGAGAAGGACGCTAAGTCTTGGAGAAAAAACAGAAAATAATCAAGAAATTTGGCCATAGGAAGAATGATGGTTTAAGATCTGCCATATCACCAAGTTTTATGGACAAGGCTTGAAAGGAAGTATGAGACTGGTGGAAGTGAAGGGCCTACATGTGAAGGGTTTGGAGAACAGACACCCCAACACATAGAATATATGGGAAGGAGGTCATGAAGTTGGGTCTCTGGTGACATATGTAGGTGAGGAAGAATGGGAAAGGGTAGTTAATTTGGGGGTTTTCTGTCACTAATCAGAAAGCCCGCAAATACCTAGAAAAGGAAGAATATAAGCATCCTGCTCCTTGCATACTGAAAAGAATGCCTACAAGAGGAAAAAGTAACCTTTCCAGGAACTGTAGGAAACTCAATTTTCTTACAGCTTCTTTTGAGAATAGAAGAAAGTCTCTAGCAGATGCTTTGTCAATAGTTAGGGGCAAAACGGTTAAGGCATGCTGCTTAACTGCTAAGTTCAAGACTAACTCTAGTATTGTGTCAATGGAGGCCTCACCGGAGCCAGCTGCTAATGGGTACTTTTTTTATTTCAAATGAGGCATCTCTGGATTTGGCTGTTTTCCAAGCTACTGGAAGTGACAGGGCTAATATCCTTCCACACTCTCCCTCCTCCTCACCATCTATCTCCTTCTCCTAGTCCCAACCCATCTCATAGCACAGTAAGCAAATTTTAAATGTTAGCCCAATATAAGGTTTCTTTCTTCTTCCCTGACAATCTCCCCCCCTTGCCCAGCACTATAGCAGAAGAAAACAGATTAGTTTTATTCTGTTACAGTGAAAGGGATTAGCTTTCTGTTTGACAAAAATGCTCTAAAACCACTTTTCAAAAGCATGGGGAGGAAAGGAATTAAAAGAGAGCACCTAGACTTTCCCTGTTTCAGTGGCAATAAGCCATTAATCCTACTGTAGCCAGCTTGTGAAACTGTGCCCATAGGCAAATCAAAAAGGGTGTATGTGTATCAGAGAGATATCTCTGAATGCTATAAACATCTGTCTCTGCTTGCTGCTCACTGCAGAGAAGGGTGTATGTTAGCTGTTAGCTGCATGGATCATTTACTTTTGACCTTGGCAATAGTATTTTTTTACCAATTTCCAAGTATAGTTCTAAAACAAATTTATCTGCTTCAGTGCTTTTAACTCCATTATAATGCACACAAATCTCAAATGTATAATGAATACCTTTAGTTTTTCCAGCAGTGTCACCTACCTCTTTCTATTTCAATATAATAAACACTTTTATTTTGGAAATTCATCATGCATTTGAATTCTGCAGGTGTTTTCCTGCATGCCTTAATACATATCTGAATCAGAAATAACACAATTGCTTTTGATGGTCAAAAAAATAGCATAGCCCATGTAATATGGTCAATTTGCTATTGCTGTTGGCATTCACTCACAGCTGTATGATGGCTGGGCTTTTATTTTTTGAATAGATGTGATTGTATCAAGTACTTCACTGCTTGCCATTTTTTTGTGACAGATAGCATGAAGATGTACTTAATTTAATTTTCAGTAAAGAGGGACACTGTCAAGGTTGCATAGTCTTGAAACCATACCACTTTGAAAGTTGTCCTTTACTGTATGCACTGGCATTTTTTTCCACAAGTGATCTCTGAAAGAATACTTCTCTCCAGGTCTTGTATTTACCTTTTTTATAGGTGCTCCTGAAAGTCTCTAAGATTATGATTCTCCCAAACGTATTTTTAAATTGAAATGGCAACTCCTCTAAGTGTACAGAACATCTTGCATGTACCTATAATTGCATGGCAATACAAGCCTTTCTTGTGTCTATTTTTTTTTCTCCTTTGTGTGTTTTTTTAGGCATCTCTTCACAGCTAAAGGAAGTGCTTTCCTATTCATGCAGTTTCTTTTTCTCTATTTAAAATTGCCTAAAAGAGAAAAAAAATTGCAACTGTGTGTTTATGGCTAGAGGAAGATAATATGGCAAAAGTAATGTAGAGAAATCATGACTGCTGCTACAATGCACAGCCCTCAATGACAGTTTAGCTTCTGGAGATGATGCAGGTGTGAGAAATACTGTCGTCAGGACAGCATTTGAGAGTGTATACCTTTAGTGTAAAAAGCCCAGAGGTAGAAGATTTCAGGCTAAGCTCTCCACAGCCATCAGTGACAGAAAGCTCCACAGCAGGAGCCTTGAGAATCTTGTAAGTGGGTATGGATGAGCATCTCAACCAGGCTTGAATTTTTCTGGAGCATGTGGCTCACGACACTTGAACTGCACTGAAAAGAAGCTCTAGATGACTACAGTTCCAGGCCAGATGAAATGGGATCATTTAATACCATGTTAAGAAACTGGTTTGTGAAGAGTTTCTGGAATTCTCAGAAAATGATGAGTCTGTACAAGAAAACTCATGCTCCAGAGAGGCTTCAGAACTTAGGATGCATCTTGTATGTTGGCCTTATATGTATACTAAGTGGGTAATATGGGACCAAAAAAAAGCACTGTTTTACTTTCCAGAAGGTCAAGCAATTAGATGTATGGTGTCTGGCAGAATGCCAGAGGATCTTCATGCTGGAAGTCAATCTTTCAGTATTATGTAAAATTCTGGTGTTTTGACTAGTTTAAATTTCTTTCTTACCTAAAATCTCCTGCAGCCTGGGCAGAAGGAGGAACTCAATTTCATTTCCTTAGCTCTTACATTTTTACTATTATTTTTTTTTCTTAAACATTCGGGCTTTGAAGAAAAGTAGAAAGGAAAAGAAGTTATTAAAAAAAACACCCCACAACATACTAAGAACATGACAGAAAAAAGATGAAAGAAATGAATGAGGAAAGCTGCTACTATTGTGCAAGGACATAAGACCTGAGGGTTTTCAGCAGAATTCAGATTGATTTGGGATCAGGTAGTTTGTCTCAGTTTGTCTTCAAAATCTTAACTTTTTACACAGATTTTTTTTCAATAACTTTAATAACTATGTTTTAAACCTATTGAAGGATTATGCAGATCTTGGAACCAACCAGAAGTTATGAAATCTGAATAAATAGAAATATGTGTGGAAATTGGTCTTATGTAAATGGAAATTTAGATTGTGAAGTTTCTGCAATCCCTGTAAACACATGTGGTGTCAGGAATATCATATTCTATTTGCCAAGTAAAACATGACCATAGTTAGATTTCTGGAATTATGGTTTCATGATCTTTCCTATTTTGCTTAATGCTCTGCTAGCTAAAAGCTTGTCTGAACTACAAAGATGTTGTCATTTTAGTCTTGGTTAGTATTTAGTGGTCACGTATCTTGGCATTGCCGTAATTAAAAAAGCAGTTATATCACCAGTTCAGATGGAGAAGCAATAACCAAAGAAACAAAGAAACCAACTAAAAATTGCTTCTATTTCATGAACCCCCAAAAAATCAGTTGAAGAAAGTGTACAAGTTTCATTGGGAGCAGCATTCTTGCAGGATCTTCATTTTGCTGGAGCTGCTGAGAACTGAGATCAGTAAGGGAGACTGCTCCCTGTCCTCCTACCCACAGCTTTTTCTATCACTTCTGTCAACCGGGCAACGGCACACAGACAAACCTGGGGAGGAGGCGGACAGCAAAACAATTAAAAGGCAGAGAGGGATGCTAGAATTTTTGACAACTAGAATTTAAGGGATTTGTTTTTCTATTTATGTATTCGAGATTTTATCATAACATTAACTTGGGAAACACATTTTATTTTTACATCTGGAGACAACTTTTAATTCTTTTTGAAAAACTAAGCACAATGAGATACATTTGTCTTCCAGAAATATAATGTTTTCTCTGTCAGGATGACACATAACCTAAAATTATAAGATGACCTGTGGAAAGATGAAAGGATATGCCTCTCTGTTTCATGGAATTTTTCTTATCCTAATTAGGGTGAGGCTTCACAAGATGGTAGAGCTGATCTAACAAATCACTGCTGTCAAAGGCCTCCTATTTCTCTTTCATGTACACTATCAGCTGCTTTCTGACACCAAGCTCCATGCTGTTTTTTCCCTTTTCAGTGATTTTGGTGCTCATTTGACTGTTCAGTGGATTGATTCATCTTGCTAAACTGTCAGGATGTTAACCTGACAGAAGAGGCCAATTGCTTTATGTGAGGTTCATGAGTTCATTTGGCTCACCTGAGGCATGAGAGAGTGCCAGAGCTGGCCTGTGTGTCATCACAAGGCTATAGGATGTCCCTGGGAGTGTCAGTGACCAATTCAGTTACCTCCTGAAACCTTCACTTGCATGTTTTTTGCTCTTTCTTTCTGTCCAGTAAATCACATGCAATGTTTCTAACTACCTGTTATGGTTGATATCCACTGTGCTAAGCAGGTAAGAATGCACTGTGGAAATAGCAACACACAAGTAATACTTGGCGAGACACCAATTTAATCAGTAAAGCAGGCAAATAGTCTGTTTAGTAAGGCTAACAACAAATGAAAAAGAATAAATATCAGCTTACAGGTAAATAGAAGAAAAACTACAGATTTTTTTTTCAACTGTTATTATAATACAGCAATGGTAGGTCTACTTATCATACTGCTGTATTAATTGCTTATCAGTATTTTGTATGGGGCAGCTTTATTCCCAGCATAGAGCAATTTGGCTATAGTGACCAATTGCTATTCAGTACTTGTTTACTACAAGTCTGTACTATACTGTGCTATTGTATTGTCAGATTTCCAGGGCAAGGAGTTTGTGTTTTGACACTTTTCTCCTATTACTCAGTGTTGTGTATGTGAAGATTGTTCTGGCTTTATAAATAGCAGTTGACTGTGTGTGCATAGAGGGAGAGAGATGGGAAAATGGGAAAGGGAGGGAGGGAGAGAAACCTTACCCCAACATGATAGCCAAGTTCAGCAGGACTCACAAAAATAGTGTGCTAATGGTTCTGCTCTCTGGCTTGGCAATATGGAAATTGGACATGTTATTTGCCATAATCTGCTGGTGGTTAATATTTCATTTGGAAAGGAGACTGTAGTTTGGAGCTACCTAAGAGCTGAATGTGTTATAAAACCTTGTGCTGAGAAGAAATGAGAAGAAATTTAAATATCAAAAATACATAAACAGACCCTTTGCCTGCCAAAATTTACATGTTGTTAGCTCTGTGGAGAAAGAATATTCAAACCTACCTGCTGCTTTTAATGAGTCCTGAGGTATTTTCCCCAAACTTGTGAATCAGATAAACTGCTAACTACATGAATACTGACCATCACTATCAGAGCTTCTGATTAAAGGCTTTTTACGTGCTAGTTTGGTCTAATTTGGCACTATGCATTTTGGAGATATTTTGATAATCCTTTTCTCTAACAGCAGTATGCTAAGGGTAAATAGTTAATTCCAGGTTTGTGACTGTACTGTAAAAAAGTTCCCCTACTCAGCCAGCCATCTAAATAATATACAATTGTTAGCACAAATGCACAAAAAACATGGTATCTTTCTTCACTGTCAACTGTCAGAGGAAGAATATTCTCACCTGGTAGCATTCAGTTATTCACATTTCTACTTTTAATGCTGAGGATTTCAAAAATAAAGAACTTCTGTCTGCCATTGCCTGTACAACCAAGGGAGAGTGGAATAGAGTATGACAATGCAACAAGACACAGTAAAGGACAGAGGTGATAAGTGTTAGGAGGAAGCCAGCACGTGGCAAAAGAACTGTATTGATTTTTGTGAGTTGTTAGAACAAGATGTAAGGCAATTGCTTTTTTAAATTTTTGTATTATTTACATAGGTCTTACATACACCTTGTACCTCAGACCATTGACAGATGAGAATTGCTTGTATATTTACATACTATTATTTTAATACTATAAATCACTAGGAGTCAGTATTCCAGTATTAATATACTTAGGAGAAGCCTTAAGATAAGACTGATAATAAGGAAAGGTAGAATAAAACTTAAAAAAAAAAACATTTTTGTACATGGAAATAGCTGCTGCTAATGGGAATTTCCTGTCAGTTCAGGGTTACTGGTTTTATGCATTTTTTTATTTTCTGCTTTTATAGCTCTAAAAGTGAATTCTGCCCACCAAGAGGCAGACATTGGTTTGAGATTTCTTCCAGCCCAATTGTTGTGGTAGAGTTGCATTGGGTCACACACAAATGTAATGACTTCACTGCAGACAGGGTGGATGAGTTGGTACATCTTGCTGCTTCTCCGATTACAGGCCACCTATGAAGGACACAGTGGTAAGTGTATGTAAGTGAAAAAGAAAGGAGATGAGGGAAGCACATTTGACAAGGTAGAAATGTCACCCCCTATTCACTTCCCAACCGGAAGGCTCAAAGATGAAGTTAACAAGAGGGCCAGGATGTGCAAGTTGCCCATTTTGCAGCTGACAGAGCTGATGTTCTTGTCTTTGAAATAAATGTCACGTAGCACTGGCAGCTGTCTTTCTTCTGCCAATCAGTTCCCAAACTCTTCTCTGACTTGTAGACCTCAGGGAATTTATATTGTCTTTTCAATTGTTTTTTTTCTGCTGGCTTCCCCTTTTGTACTCCTTCATGGATTTTTGCCATTTGCCTCAATTGTATTCTATGGAAAGCACTGAGGCTACTTTAATGCGATGATGAATCATCACATTAAATATCTATCATGTTCTTACATTGCTGTGAAGAAAATAAAGATTAAGAAAATATTTTCAGTGTTACTGATTTCCATTAAGGTGGTTTTGACTTGAGAATTGTGTATTTAGTGATAGTTTGGCAAAATTTCCAGGAGTTTTTATGGAAAGATGGTTTTACTGGTCATAATACCAATTTTTTTTTTTTATTTCTATTTTAGCAAGCAGTGGATTGCATTAAAAAACAGAACTGGTCTATACAGCTAGAATAGACCTCAAGTAGAAATTATTCAAATGTAAACAAGAAGAATATTAGGTCTTTTTTTTAATTGATGCCTCCAGAAGAACCATCATATCACAAACGCAGCAGGCTGCAGCATTAAAGATTGCATTAAGCATCAGTACATCAATAACGTAAATCCTGCCCTCCTTTCTCTTTCCCTCTCCTCTCCTCTCCTCTCCTCTCCTCTCCCTTGTCTTTTGACCTGTGTGAGGTCTGACATGAAGCAGAAGGTCTAATCACTTTGCTGTGGTAATCAGGGTCTGACAGAAAACCTCCTGATACTATGGTTTCTAACCAATGAGTGGATGAGTTACCTTGTCCCCCCCAATCTCGTCCTTCTTGGGAAAAATAAGTTCAGCTCCATCTTACACAGGAAGAACTGGAATGCATTAATATCTGTCCTAAGTTTCTCAAATGCAAGAGGAGCTATTAAAGAACACTCAAATTCCATAGCTTTCTGCACAAACTCTTTATAACTTCTTTGTGTGTATATATAGCTTCTTTTTGGAAGCTTAATGTTAGATCAACATTGATAAAAGGGAATGTGCCATTTAACCATCTGCACTTATTTCAATTTTCATGATACCTTATATGTTCATAAGATAAAGAAGCTGCTCTTGTCTTGGTGGTTGCAGCATCTACCCACCAGAACTTCATAAATCTTAATAAAATCTTCCTTTGTCTTTCTCCTTTACTGTTGTTTTTTAGTGGCTCTACTTAACTACTGAAAGTTCACTAGAATAACAGCACATAAACCCAAGAATAATATAGATTATTTATTATCAGGAAAACAGAAACAACACAAAATGTTTCATTCTTACCCACTGAAAAACAGAAAAGATGGGTTTTACCGTTTTGTCTTTCTCATTTACACTCTATTTTCTTCTCTTTAGTGCCTGTATCTGGGAACTCTGTGATAGCCAGTAAAATCTCCACGGAGTTACTGTATAGGTATATAACAGTGTAAGAACTTTATGATGTGGTTAAGCATTGTTGAAAATACATGTATCTATGGAAACTTAACAACATGAGTTAAAACAACATGCAAGAGGTTGTTAAAAGATGGGAGGTGAGATGTAGTCCCTTCAAGCAATATCCTACAGTTGCAGTGGTTTGGGGGTAGATCAGAAACACTGAAAGTATTGCTTTTTAGATAACTGTAAGAGGGGGATTTATGTCTAGTAAGGGAAGAGCTTCAATCCCAGCAACAGTGTAACTAAGATTTCTTGTTTGATTTCATTTTCCTCTGTTGTATTAGATGACCTGAGTGCCATAAAAGCTGTAGAGTAATGTATCTGGTACCTGAAAGAATGGAATTATGTCGAGCAATTGCACCCTGGTTTTGGCTTCCTATTTGACTCCCCTTTTTAACTTTTAATATAAACAGCCAAATGTGAAAAAAAGATATTTCAATACAGTGAACACTAAACACTAAAGTCATATTCCCGTGTTCCAGTACATACTAAATTAATTGTTTTACCTGATTATCTCATGATCTGGTGATGTCATTGTTTGGCAACTAAGTGTTATATTGATAGAAGGTAAGAAGCAAGTAAAATGGCAACAATATTTGCATTATATTTCCTCATTAGTGTTGGATTTTTATTTTTTTTTTATTGCATATAATCTCCCATATTTAGGCAGTGGGTTTCTTCGAGTTTTATTATGGTCAATATTGCAAATAGAATCAGTGTCATAAAATTAGAGTAACTACAGTGTAACATGGATACCACAGTGATGTATCAGATTCTACAGTCAAGGTTAGTTCCTTTTAATGGCTATTTGGGGTCATTTTCATTTCACATTAAAGGCAATTGCTTATCTGTAACAATATCTCTGAATCTAGTTACAAACACAGCTTTCCTGATCCTGTAATACCACTTTGTACCCAGCCTTTGCCTGTGGTAATGGCAAACATTGTTATGGCCTAAGCTCAATGTATGATAGTTCAGCAATACATACTGTGATGTTAGGCCTTATCTTTCCAAATGAGGTAATCCTTTACCTGACAAGATCAGGAATTAATTCTGCTGTCTTCAGAACAGATTCAGATGTACCACTTCTCTTGTGAAGGTACTGGAGGATCAGTATTAAGCAGAGCAGGGTCTGGCATGATATAGAACAGTTTGGAACCTTTTGGTAACATTTATTAGTTGTCCATCTGTTTGTACATATAACATTTGTTTATCCAGGCATTTTAAGCCCATCTGTATTTTTGTGCATTCAATATCCTAGTGCTAGCCTGAATATTACTGTCAGTAGTTGTGCCCTCTGTTGTTATTTGCAGTTAATTAGGATAGGCTTACCAGACTATTCACCCAGAATTTAAGGAGAAATTGTCTAACGGTTGGTTTTTTCTTCTCCTTCGTTTGATAAATGTTTACTGTTATGGCTCAATAAAGTATGAGCTGCAGTCTGATAATTTTGACAGTTTGTATTTGCTGAGGATGCTCAACTTATCCTCCCAAACTTCAACCTAATTCCACTTAATTTATTTACTTTCATTAATTTCGTGCATAAATCTGTGATCAACTATGTGGCCATTATTATCACTGATTGGACACATAATTGAATACAAATCTTTTTTATTAAACTGAAGAGTGGAAAAGTCTGATTTAGACTTTTTTTTCATTAAACTCAACAGATACATAGATAGCACTAAATGGGAAGATTGAATGGCATAGATATACTGTCATTATTTTTGAAGTTTACACCTCTTGAGTTTTTTTACGCATAAAAGGATCTAAATACTGTCAGACATTTAAATCTGAGGTTTTAGTTTTAAAAAAGTGTATGAAACAAATTGAAAAAAGGCCAAAGTGACTTGTTAATAGAGTTATGCCATTTTGATTATTTTCCATTTTTTTCCATTAAACCACGATAATGTGGGATTTGGGGGCTTAGCTGTTTTCCTTTCCTTTACATTCACATTTGTGAATGTAAATATAAATATTTAGGTAATACTCTGGAGGACTAAGTAAGTTAAATTGAAGAGTTGTGCAGTGTACTTGGATGGAAGATTTTCACAGGTTCAGATATTCAGTATGCAATTGTTTTACCCTTTTTATACGAAGAATAATACGTCTCCTTATGTTTTCCTCAGGCCACTTAGGATTATTTTCAATTAAAAAAAAATCTGACCCTTCTTCACCTCTTCTCTAATGAACATTCTTTGGGCCTGGCATCAACTCCCATCACTTTGTTCAGAATCCATACCAATAACAACATTCTTTTTGTGAGACATGGAAGTGTCTCAGGCAGCAACATTATCACTTCTGTCTTGTATATTCAATTTCTGTACTTATGCAACCTTGTTCTTTTTGCTGCAGGTGTGCACAGATGCATGTGTCTTTGAACAGCAACCAGTAGCATTATGTCTTTATTGTTTTTTTAATTGATTGTTTCATTCAACACATCATTCTTAGATTGACCTTTTGCTCCTAGGCAATGTAAGAAAAGCTAAACTGAACATTTGTTATAGCAGTTGAAACTTTGTGGTTTATAAGCATAGTTTATTTGTGCCTGTGTATAAATCACTATATTTTAATTTGAATCTCTTGACAAAAGGAAGACTTGCTTCAAAAGTGCTTCATATATGTATATGTATCATGCATAACCACTCCGACAAAGGAGAGCTGAAGTAATTTTAGGACACGGGAGTAACAGATTTTCTAATAAGCTACAGCTGTCTTAGAATTTGTTCACATTGGACTTAAATACATTGGCAGGAATTGTCTTGATCCACAAAAAGAAAATGTCTGCAACTGACTTAGCATTAGGAAGTAAATTTAATTCGATTTTAACCATGCATGTGGACCTGTAACACCAGATGCAAGTACTTGCACAAAGGCCTAAGGAATTCACTAAATCTCTGTGCTGGGTTTCAATATTGAATGCAAGTCCAGGGAAACAAAATAACCTTCAAATGAATGATATTTTCCAAAGAACATGATTCACTTCAAATTAGACATGGGCCAGCATTGTTTTCTCCAAGAATAACATGGATTCTATTATGTAGCCAGTTATTTCATACTTGCATTAATTTCTAATAAACCAAATGTAATAAATTTTAATGGAGGGTTTTTGTGTACAGTAAGTTTTCTCACTGGCCTACACCAGGAACAAACTTCCTACTTACAAAAAATGTCAAGGTAATGAAAGATTTCTGATGGTGCTGTACCATGCAAACGTCCTCAGTCTAGAAGGTTCTGCACATTTGTTTGTCCCTTTGAACAGTTCTTTTAACAGTGGCATGTATAGTCCTATCATTTCTCATCCTGGTGTCCTAGTCATGCTATGCTACCTCTGGGCAGGCATAAGAGGCTTACTTGGGTGTTATTAGAAGGAAAGTCCAAAGGAGGAAGAGTGCCAGATAGCAATGGACCTTCATACTTAATGTAAGTCAGTAGTATGGGACAGTCGCACTGAGGCTTCCTGCAACATGCAGGAACTGAAGGAATTAGTCTTCAGACAGAGAGTGCCTCTGTGCCAGCATCAGTTGTATCAGATCAGACCTGCCTGTCCCAGCTGCAGACTAAGAGAAGGTCTCTCCTGGTACCTAGCACAACCTAACATTCGCAGCACGTCTAGCATTGCTAAAATGCCAGCAGCACATTGGGGACATACTGTCAAATAAGAGGGAAATTGGTGTGGGAAAGGAGAGATTCAGGATGTTGATTCACGTACATTCTTAGGACGGACAGATCCTGTCTGCAGAAACTAGTCGATGTTAGGTAACAGGGAAATTAACATAGAAGAGGAAATATGTTGGGGTTTTTGTTTGCTTTTCCAGTTTCCTTTTGAGTCCTGGATATAGACACCCATTTTTTCAAGTATCTTAGTACAAGCTTACGGTTTTTAAGTGCATTTATTCTTTGAATTGCAGGGCCCAAGTGCCACCAATTGCCAGCTGTTTTGGGGAGCTGCTTTGTCTTCATTATCAAATTGGGAGTCCCCTCTGGCGGGAATCTCCCTATCAGGCGTGCACTTTGGTTAACATTACCTGGAAATGTCAGAACACACAAGCTGGATTCATTTCAGCTGAAATGAAAATACAGCATCCATTTTGGTGCATGTCTAGCATGCTATAGACACTAATGGGCCTTCAGATCCTTCAAGCAGTCTAGAGCAAGACCATAACAGAGCTGGGGGTCTTTAGACCCAAGTTTTTTGTCCCACAAACCTGTTCCCAATGTGCTGCACTGCTTGCTAGTGTAGGTACAGGCTTTATGTTGAAAAAATAATCATTGCAGCATGCCTAGTGCAAGCAGTCAAAAAGTTTAAGGCTGTTCCAAAGTAATTTTTTTTATCTCTGCTAGTTTTCCCGAAGTCAACAGATTTTAGTCTTTATATCCATTTTATCTCCTGAATTCGGAAGGGGTAGAAATAATGAATATCCTATGTCTGCCTTCCTTCTTGCCACAAGTTATATGTTGGGTCTTTTTAAAGTTGGGAAGCAGAGCTCATTGGGAATTTGGGAGGTTTCATTTATAATTTTACAGCTGCTGCTGAATTACTTCAGTGCTACACGATTGGATATGAAAAGTTCTGGGTCTCTGACAATCTTCCTAGAGAACACATCCCACTTCAGCCAGCAGCTTTTGGATGTGTGGTAGGAATTGCTCAGTGAAACTATCTACCTTCTGCTAGGTAAGAATTGGATTAGATTACATTAGATTAATTTAGGTGATCGTGATAGTCCATATGAATTAGTTTTCTGGCTTGTATGCTGCCAGAATCCTGTAAGAGGTGTAGGGTTTGCACATGGATTTAACACCTTCCTCAGCCATGAATCTATCACCAAACTGCATCTGTTCCTTTGAATGGTTTCCAGTGTTTAGGTTGAGTAATCCTTTAAATGCCTCTCTGCTGTGCCTTATCAAAGAGTTTTCTCATTTCAGAATGAGGCAGCTTGTATAAAACCATCAGTTAGTATTAAAAAATCATTCATGTTCCTGATACAAGCATACAAAATCCTTTAAAATGCGCCTAACCGCAAGAACAGCAGTTTGCCTGCTGTGTTTAATCTGATCTTTTATTGCCACTCAGGAGAGTTCTCTCCTTTTAATAAATTTTAATCTATTTTTTTATATCTATAAAATGCATGTTTGTGAACTTCCTCTTGTTGGATCATATCTGTGTGTATTGCCATATATTTATATTTGTGTGTACACATATGTATACACGCACAAATGCATACATGTATCTTTGTCATGTTTGTATTTTTGTGCATATGTATTTAGTTCAAGCATAGTTTACACAGCTTTGCACGAGTTTACATAGTTTATATAGGCTAGAATAGCAAATAGTAAGGGTGCAGTGCTATCAGTGACACATCTCCTTTTGACCACTAATTAACTTATGTTGTCATACAATGATAATTATGGTAAACACCATATATGTCTATTTTTGACAAGGTAATCACAGACTTTCTCTTGAAGCTGAATGTTATGCTTATTCAAAGTTAGCACTTATTAAAACAAAGAGGCAAATGTGGCCCTTTTAAAGAAATGACATTATGGAATGGAATTATTTTTTGATCAGTAGTGAAATTTCCTGGATTTTGAACATAGACTTTCTACATACACTACCAGTACGATATTTGCTGTGGATACATCATATTTTAAATTCATGGATCATCTTCAATATTGGTTTCATAATATAAGTAAGTGTTTTAACATAGATACCCTAAGAGCTCCACAAACACTGGTAAAAGCTAATTATTTGCAACAGATTTGGAGAAGAGGGATGCCAGAGAGGAAACACAGAAATTTGTGTACCCTGGTTACATAGAAGAGCTGAATTGTGTTACATGTTACTGAAACTACTAAAGCTTCCAGCAGAAGCTTTGTGAACATATACTTGTGTGTATGTATATATATGTATGCATGTATATATTTTCTAAAACCATAGGTTATCCTTGATTTCATAGCCTCTGTGATTTGGATCTTTAATCTTCACATGGGTCTATTGTGAATAAAGGACAAAGTACAGTAATAAGTGAAAACATTTATAAATTCAAACATTAAACTTACAGTGTTGACTTTTCTACTGTGAGAAGAGAAAGTGCAATCTGATTATCAACAAGAATTAGACTCAGTTTTTCTTTTTCTTGGTCTTGTTTGCAGATTCCATGTAATTTTCAGATATTGATCAGTCTTCACATATCTCTATGGGTTAGACAAATGCAGCATTAATATCTCATTTTAGCAGCTTAGAATTAAAATCATGAAGATATACATTTAAAGATTTATTGATTTATATTTTTTTTCTCTACTGACCCAGATACTGGAACGGGAATGAAAAGTTTTGGTTCAGTATGTATGAGATATTATATTCTTTTGTAGTATGTCAGTGGTTTTTTCAGGGGAGGAAGAGGTGTGGGGAAAGGTGGTTTTTTTGTTTTTTGGTTGTTTTTTTTTTTTTTTTCAAATATAAATGCAAAACCAGGAAGTGACTGAAATCTTACGCAAAGTTATCTGTTGATGCTGGAAAATGTTTATACTTCATTAGAAACTAGCAGCAATTTGTCTTTGAGCAGTCTGGTCTTGCCTGACCCTCTACTAAATGGAACTCTGTAGAAGTGAAAATTAACTGCACTTCTGTCATTCTTTCACCTCTGTTTGGATGCCCTCTGAGGCATATTTCAAATTGCAATCCCATGCCAAATCTGTTAGCCCAAACCAGCTTGTATTAACTGTGTAGAGACTGTTAGAGGGCAAGGGGGTTTATTACTTCGTGGACAAACAAATGCAGGCAAAGCGGCTTTGTTACCTTGTAGTTACACAGTTAAACATTTTCAACACATTCGTTTACAGTTTAGTCACTCAATATGTTAATGCATTTCCATAGCATGTCAAAGCATCTATACATCTTATTCATTACATTCAGGGTATTTCAATACAGTAGAGCCAGGTGGAAGAAGAACAATTATATTAGCATTGAATGAGAGAAGGTTAGAGAGAACAAAGTGGCTGACTGTAGTGTTGTAAGTAGCCAGTGTCCTTAATTCAGTGTGAAAGAGATTATCCCAGAGGTTTATGCTTGAATTTGGGTTTCAGTTTAGGCTTTTCCTCGTCATGGGCTTCCTGTGCTTCTCTATGTCATTTTTGCTTAAAGAGCTTCAAGTGCTTAGAATTCCTGAGCCTACATTTAATCTTACTGGTTTTACCATTTGTTTAGCAATGAGCAGTTTCTGGCAAAAACTGTTACTGGCTATAATTAGTTTTAGTACTGTAATTCAGGTTTTAAAACTCATCTGTTGCCATTGCAATCTTTCCTAGTCTTCAGGTAAACCCTATAACATTATTTCGTCTAACTGTTCTTTGATTCTGTGTATGAAAGCTATGCCCATCCTTTTAATTGTATACTCATTTCTTATGTTTCTATGACATAGAATTACAGATTGCCACCTTCTGCTTGTCACTGTGCCTCAGTTTCCTGATGCCCTAAGTGACAGGGTTGGCTCATTCAAGTTCATGATCATCTTTTCCGTGTTGGAATTAAGGTTTTTTTTATGCTTTCAAGTGCTTACATTCATTTTTCTTCCTGGCTTCGTTTCCCAAGACATTTTTTGGATGAGCAGGATCTCAGATTGGTTTCCTGTAACATTCATGCTGTGGTCCAATAAAAAACGTTCTTATAGCTTGCTTAGACACATGCTTATAACTAAGCCCATATTTAGTAAGCTTGCTGCATTTGGAAGATCAGGATCATTGTTTTGGTTAGTTTCAAAAGTGATCTATGAGTTTAACATTTAATGGTCCAGAACTGAAATTGCCATTGTTCTTTGTAGACAGCAAATTAACTGTAACTTGATTTACTATAAAACCTGAAAGATAAAACCATAAAATAGTAGTAATAAGTGTGATGAGTAATGTGCTGGATCATGTTTTTTATAGAAAATGGAACAGGAGGTTGTAAATGGCAGGTGGATGCACCCTGTTAACTTACTGAATGCTGCTTGTTCTTTAATTATGGCTCTTTTTCTTTGGATGATGCTGGTAAGTTAAAAGTGTCTTCTGATTAAAAAAAAATTCAGTTAAATTATTCTGAAGGTTTTAAACAGCTAATTGTATGTAAGTCAGACTTAGAACTGTATTTTTCTTTGAATCTGAATCAATGTTATCATGTTTTTCTTAACTGAACCTGAAGATTTTGGGCAAAACCACATTTACATCTTGTAAGAGAATCTTGACAATCCTAGAACAGTGGTTGGTATTATCATGCAGTTCAGTTTGGCTACCCTTCTTTTTCTCCCTTCTCCTTGTTAGATTTTCACTAGAGCTGATATAACATCCTTGGCATTAGGAGAACTGTGTGGGTTTTGCTAGCCATTAGTCAGGATGGCACATATTCTAATAGGAGCCTGGAGTCTCAAGCCAACTAACTGAACTATGTAGTCTATAGTACCAGCTCTGGAGAAGAGCTTTCCGAGAGTCAGTATGTTCATTTCTTTCCTTTGGACTCCCATTTTTTTGAGTAATTTACAGCTTCATTTACAAGTAAGAAATAACGACTATGATTTAAAATTCTGCCTTAAAAAGGTTCAACACCTATGAGAGGCCCCCTTCATAGGGAAATATTAAATATTGCATTATAACAAGTATTGGAAATGAATATACAAATTTGTGGGGCTGATAATAAAGGCAAAATTTACATTCATACAGACAGTGTTTTTCTAATGGTTTTATATTGAAAATGTATTTTCTAATCTCTTACTCTTTGAATAATAATAATTGGATTGCCAATATTATAATTTTTTGGAGCACTTAACTGGGATTCAGTTAACCGCATGTGCAGTAGACATTAATAAGTTCATGATCAGTTATAAGGCAAAGCATAAAAGAATCCATTATAAAACACCCCTAAAAAAGGGGTGTAAATTCAAGCAAAGCAGATGAATCCTGTGTTTTAAGACCTAGAGATTTCACTTTGAAGATAAAGTATAGAGTGGAAAACCAAATACTTTATATTTGTTCCGGTAATTCCTGGCCTGGCAGTGTTTTAGGATAGGCAAGTGTTTTAGGTATGGCAAGCACAATGAAAGACTATATTGACAAATTACAACAGGTCACACTGAGAAAGCGTGTCATTAATACTTTTGCAGTTTTATTTCAGTAGTACTAAACACATTGTTTTGGCTTTTTCTCATGGATTGGTATGCACAGTGCTGCAACAATTTGGGTTTTTGCCTGGAGTAACAATCTATGTTACTGCTGTTCCTGCCAGAAAGTTACTAATCAGCTGATCCTGATGATGGGTCATGCCGAGCCACAATTTGACTGATGACCTCCCAGATGATCTCCTCCTCTTAAATGGCAGGTAGCCTGCTCACTCCTCATCACCTAACCCATTGTCTTTGAAGAAACAGGTGTCCCAGTACTGCCAGATTTATGTTCTGTTTTAATAACAGAGAGGCTGTAATCTAGAAAGAATTTTAATTTATTCTGTGAAGCAAAAGTTTAAGCTCTTGAATTGTTAGGATTCAGAAAACAAACGTAAGGTGAGAAAATGAACATAACTCTCCGGATACATCCTCAAATTGTATTTTGACTGGAATAGTCAAAGGCAACAACTCATCAAGCAGCAGCTCAACCTCTGGTTGCTGTCCTTCAGAGGGAAACCTAAGTTACTCTAGTGCATGATTCGGACCAGGAACTTTTATTGCCCTCCACCTCCTATTCTGTCTTAAGCTTCTGACTGTGACAGTACAGTGTTGCTCCTCTAGTTCCAATTATATTCAATTTGTCTTTTCAAAAAAATTTAGCTTGCTAATTCTTTCATCCAGTTTCTTTGCTATTCTTCATCCTTTATACCACATTGAATAGAGATAGTTTGTTATTTGGCCCGAGGCTGATGCAGGGTAAAACAGCAGGCATGAATAGTATATATTCAAAACTACTACTATACTTTATGGATCATAGCACCGTAGGACAATTCAGGATAACAGGGACCTCAGGGTGATCCAAGAGGACCTACTCCAGGATTTTCCCAGGAACCAAAGTAAGGCTTGTAGTTACTGGGATGATCCTTTTGGCTTTTATTTGCAACGTTTCCTTTCTTCCTATTGTCGGAGATCTCCCCTGATTCCCAAGACCTTTCCTGTTGGAGAATATCCTTGCAAGCACTTTATCAGCTTTTTCAGCACATTTGAGTGCAGCCCATGAGTTGTTGAGAGCTCATAAGTAATAATCCTTTTCTGGTCATTCTCTGTGTTCTTGAATCCCATTATTAAGCACAGAAAGAGACCTTGTTCATGACAACTGAGAAAAAAGGCTTATCTGCCTCCATAGAGGAGCCTTATGTGTCTGAGCTACACCATCATACTGAGGACCATCTCCTCCTGCTTTTCCCTGTCCTCCTTACTGAAGGGTTTTTACTTGACCACTGCTTACCCCAATTCTGTGACCTGTCCCACCACATCTTAGTCACCATGGTTTTGTTTCCTCATCCATGTGCAGTTGTGTGCATACCCTGGGGTGACAGCCCAGCCACCCTGCAATACTGTTCCTGAGATTTCTTCTACTCCCATTTCTCAGCACCCTTTGCTTTCCACTCATCCATCACCTCTTTACTAGCCTATGGGTTGTCATCTGTCTTCCCCATTGTTTCTTTTTAAAAGCTTTTCTCAGTGTGATTTGATCTTTCCACAGAAATTACATGTTCCACATTATTAACACCAAGAAGAGATTATGGTTTTATGTAGTTTCTTCCATCCTACCGGGAGACTGCTGGAGATGTTGTTCCCCACCTGCAGTCTTGCTTATGGCTTCTGAAGTTATGATGCCACCCTGTGTACAGCAGCATTAGTTAGATTTTAGAGATGATAACTCAGTAGAGGATAAAGGACACTGAATAGTTATTTATAGCTGATAAAGCCTGACAATTAGTTCCTTATAATCTCCTGATTATATCATATTTTTGCTATGATAATCTTAAAGCTCTCAAGCTATCATTGCTGTGTGAATTTCTAATCGCTTCTTTAGGTGTTTGTATTTGTAATCTCCTGTCTGGAAGTTTATTTTCATAGTTTGAACTTTCTTTTTTTTTTCCTTCTTTTTTTTTCCCTGCTGAAGTAGAATATTTGTATGTGTCATTTCTTGTTAAAAAGTTACATGAAGGGTTTTATAATTTAATCTGTGGTCATTGCTATGATATTCTGATTTTTTTCATTTATGTGTATATAGCCTTGCACAGAGCTTCCCTATATAGAGAACTTAATGAACAGAGTTAATTCTCAATTTACTTCCAAGCTGTACTAAAGTGTTATTACTAAATCTTTAATCCTTTAAGACTTTGACAAGTATGAATTTTAGGGTTTTAATTTTGAAATGACATTTACAGAAGTCCAGTGCCAAATATTGCCACTAAAAATTTCCAATTTCTTGGCATTTCAGACAATTTTTATCTACATCTCCTGCCTTACTCAAAAAAAAGTAAATAGAAAGCATTCTAGTGGCCTAGCTGTCCTCACTAAATTGACAGGTTCTGCATGCTTTTATTTTAGATGAGCCATTTCAGAATATCTTGAATATTTTAGACTTCAGTCAGGTGGCTATTCTCACTAGATGCTTAGCTAAAAACTGTATCAAAATGGCTGCATCTAAACTTGTGCAGCCTCAGTGGGTTTTGGCACTAACAGAGTGTGAAATATTTCTGGTTTGAGTGAATATTTGAGGTTTTTTACAGACCATCTCTTTTTTTTTTTTCAATTTTCTTTATGACTGTGATGTTACAGTTGCAGTAAAGGATTGGGAGGAAAGATTTCTAGCTTCCATTTTAGATTTTATCTATAATTTATTCAGTTAAATCAGGAAAGGAGAGTCCCTTAGTGTTTGATCCCAAACAGTGTATATTATGGTCAAAATGTTGGAATCACATCCACCTGAGGAAGTCACAGCAAGTCATAGGTTTTCAGCAAAGAATGCGCTTTTGCGCGTCTGAGCTCAGCCTGCACATCGTCTCACCAACTTGCAGGAACATTTACCTACATTCATGCCCGCTCACAGTTACAAACAAGACCTGTTTTTAAGCCATTTATGACCTGAAAATGTTTAACAATCATAATATGAATAAGAGGGACGGTGTCTTCCCGTCCATAAGGAAAGGATAAGGCCTCAACATTGGAAGAGCAAGACGAAGATATCTGAAGTTTGTGCAAGGCTGTGTATTCTTTCACTCTCATGAGCTGCATAAGGTCTACAGAGTAGTTCAAATATAGTTCTGTTACCAACTGAAAAAATAGCTAGCATTATTTCCAGTTCTAATAGTGTGCTGTTTGTTGTCAATTGCTTCATGAATGCAGTAGCTTATTTCAGGCAATAAATTGCTCCCACACTCTGCTATAAGTATTCCTGCAGGTATCCAGTACTCGAACATGTTTTTATGGCCCCATAGGCGATATGATATATTTCTGTTACTTGGCTGGATGAATACAGCAGCTCCTTGAATCATGCTCCCCATGTGAATTATGTATTGAGAACTTCTCTTCTGCTGTATTTGCTGAAAAGGGCAGTTGTTCCTGTTGATAATCATACCTGTGTGCCAACAGAAATCCGCAGAATGTAAATACAAATAGTGTGAAAACAATGGGATTTATTTACAAAAAAAAAAAAAAAAAAAAAAAAGACTGAATAATAATAATAATTTGAATAATTTAATATCTTTAGTCTTTGCTTCCTGTGGAATGAGAAATTTATTTATTTAATATCAGAAGAATGGTGAGGATTCATTTGTATAATGTCTGCTGGTGCTGTAACAGCTAGTGCTAATAGTTGTCATTATTATGTTAGAGGTGTAATAGAAAGACTGTGAAAAAATTTAGCTTTTGTTAAAAAAAAAAAAAAAAAAAAAAAAGAAAGACTGAATAATAATAATAATTTGAATAATTTAATATCTTTAGTCTTTGCTTCCTGTGGAATGAGAAATTTATTTATTTAATATCAGAAGAATGGTGAGGATTCATTTGTATAATGTCTGCTGGTGCTGTAACAGCTAGTGCTAATAGTTGTCATTATTATGTTAGAGGAGTTAGCGAAATCCTTCCTCTCTACAAGCTATTGTAAATCGTGACAGTCATCTTCTTCTATGCCTTCCCTTTTATCCTTTTGCACTCAGTATATCTAGGTGCTCTACAGTACTTCTATGAAAAATTACACCCATGCTAAGGGTATAGCATGATGGTGTGTTACATCATAACGGTGCAGTTCCATGAAATGGGGCAAGGCAGTTTAGTAACTCTGAGTTGTGGAAGTGGCAATCCCCTTCCCAAGCTTCCCCTATCCTATTCGTACCTTTCCAAAGCTACCTGCTCTGGGTGCTTACTTTCTGCATCTTTCTATTGCCAGCTTTTTTCTGGCTCTGTTACTCATCAGACTCCTCCATAAGCTGACACAATTTGCTAATCTACTGGAAAACTGACCCAGCTGGACTTTCAGCTGAGTTGATTCACCGAAGTTTTTAAGAGGGCTCTGCAGCTGGACAAAGGTTGGTGGTAGGGGTGCACAACTGGGAGCAGTGGGGGACAAGAGAGGAAAAAAAGAGAGGGTGTGGAAACTGAACCTTCCCTGTGTAAGGAGCCGTGAACTGGTAACCAGCTTCTCATCAGCTCTGAGGCTTGGCTGCTACATGCTTGGGGACAACCTGCTGCACCAAGGCCGTACCTCTTCCAGCAGAGTGGTCATTACAAAGTGAGATTACATGGCAACAGGCAAATCACTATGGAAATTTATGTTGTGCCAGGACCCAGTAGCCGTGTTTTCACCAGACTTGAATGGCACGATGTTCTCCTAACAGCTGTGTGCATTCTATATGTCAAATGTCGGACAGAATTTCCAAAATTTCTCTGACCTTTCCTCATTTCACCCTGAGGTGAGCTGAGGTTATATATCCTTCTGCAAAATAATCATACAGTGAGGACTGAAACAAAAGAATTAGGTTATGTTGTGATTTATATCTCTGTCAGCCAAGTCTTGGTGTATTAGCTGGAGACAATGGTCACAAAAGGCACATTTTCAGCTGCTGTAATAAATATCTAGGGCCGACAGCATGTTGCCATTACTTTCCTTGTAGATAATTCTTTGTGAAGGAAGAACTGAAATCTGAGTGCATTTCATTTCTTGTTGGTGCTTCTTCTGTGCATTGTTCCTCCTTTCTCTCTATGACCTTTTTGTTTGTGTTGTTTTCAAAAGTGAGGAGACACCATGGCTCTGCTTTGTGTTCCACAGGGAATATAAAGGAGCACTGCATTTTCTTTTTCTTCTAAACACCTTCTCTAACTCAAAATAACCGTCTTTTCTTCTCATTATATATAGTCCATGGTAAATGCACAAAGCACTTCATAGAACACATAAGGCAAAATCTCTGCACTTCAAAGAACACTATTCTACCTCCAGCAACTTAGAGAAAAGAAAAGAGAGCCTTGTTAGGAGTTGTGGTGGTTTGACTTTGGCTGGACACCAGGTGCCCGCCAAGCTGCTCTATCACTCCCTTCCTCAGCAGGACACGGTGGGGAGAAAATGAGATGGATAAAACCTCATGGGTCAAGATAAAGGCAGTTTAATAAAGCAGAAGCAAAGGAAAACAAGAGATTTATTCTCTGCTTCCCATCAGCAGGCATTGTCCAGCCACTCCCCAGGAAACAGGGCTGCAGTAGGTGTAGCAGCTGCTCCAGAAAAAAAATGTTGTAACAAATGTCCCTGATTCCTCCTGCTTTCTCTTAGCTTTTATTGCTGAGCAGATATCATATGGTATGGAATATCCCTTTAGTCAATTTGGGTCAGCTGTCCTGGCTGTCCCCTCCCAAGATCTTGCTCACCCCCAACCTACTGGTGAGTGGGAATGTTGGAGAGACAGCCCTGATGCTGTGCAAGCCGTGCTCAGCAGTAGCCAAAGCACTGGTGTGTTATCAACGTCTTTCCAGCTACCAGTGCAAAGCACACCACTATGAGGGCTGCTAATGGGTAAAATTAATTCCACCTGGAGAAAAGAAGGGTCCATGGACAAGTTCCAATACCTAAAGGCAGCTTATAAGAAAGGCAGAGAGGCACTTTTTACTAAAGCCTATAGCAACAGGACAAGGGGTGGTGGTTTTAAACCGAAAGAGGGTAGATTTAGATTGTCTGTAAGGAAGAAATTTTTTACAATGAGGGTGGTGAAACACTGAAACAGGTTGCCTAGAGAGGTTGTGCATGCTCCATCATTGGAAGTGTTCAAAGTCAGGTTGGACAAGGCTTTAAGCAACATCTTCTAGTGAAAAATGTTCCTGTCCATAGCAGGAGGGTTGGGCTAGATGATCTTTAAGGTCCCTTCCAACTCAAACCATTCTATAATTCTCTGATGATTTCCTTTGCAGAGTAAGCTGGTAGCATGGCTAATTAATTTCCTTTTTTGCAGTAATCTTTACTCACAGTCTGAGATTATTAAATCTGACTAGACATTAAGACCTGATTTAGGTACAGCCAACTTGGCAGTATGGAGACTCTCTGTTAGCTGCTCCTTTCACTCACTTAAAACGGTCTCTTCCACTGCTCCTCTTACTCTTGTTGTACATTTCTCTAGTGCCGCAATCACCAGGGCTTTTGTCACTCTTTAATATTCTGCACTTCTCACTTCTCTCTCAGCTGTTTTTTAAAGTCACCATTGGTTTTTGCTACAGGTCTGCTGTGATGAGGTATGATGATGTTTTTTCCTCATCATACTTCTTGAAATAATATGTATGATGCCGAAAATAAAAAGTTGTCTCTAAACCCACATCACACTATTAAGTAGGTTTTCTGATTTTATACTTGGCAGAAAACCTTGTCACCTTCATGTTCACCTCCTTCTATTCCAGAGTTTGTACCCTAATGCTTGGGGGCGTTGGCTTATTGCTAATGCTTAGCTCAGGCACATTTAGAGAGTTAGTTGACTGACTTCTGTGTATGCAGTTTCATGTTTTTCCCACATACTACTTACTATAAATCTCTTTTTAACAGAGATTCCTCTCTAACAGAATAGCTGGAAACTACCATACATCAGGACTGCCTGTTGGTTTTCTTTATTTTTCTCCCTTTTGCTCTGTAGGATGTTAACAGAGTTCCCATACTCATTTGAACCTCTCTGCCCTTGAGGCGGGTAGAAAAACTGGGAATGAAACTGGAGGGAGGAGGGTTGCTTTCTCTTTTGGCCCCAGTAACTTCTTAAAGCTTGCTTCAGCTTCTGTGGTTTATTCTTAAATTTTCAGAACCAAAACAGTGCAAATCGCACAGATTCCTGGAAAGCAACTGTGAATAAAAACTTGCCGTTTGTGAATCTCACTGTTCTTTATGTATAAAGAAATATCTTACATTCTTGGTGCATTTTTGAATACCCAAAGACAAGCAAATTCTCTCTATAGGTTAACTCCAGCATGTTTTGAATTCATTTTGTTCAGTGTAATAAATACTGCAGTTCTTATACAAAATCTGTTAGGTAATTAGCAATCATCTTATGTAGACCCACAGGTTTTGAAGAGAATGATATTATACAATATTCTGTTGTCTAATATGATCATGATATGATTTCAAGAGTGATTGGAATTCTGCACAGCATCATAGTTCTGATTTGCATGTCCTCTTAGAGATACTATTCAACTGTAAATTAATTATGGAAAGTAATGGAACTCTATAATTAAGATTTGGCAGAAGTCAGTAAGTCTCTGTTCTATTGAATTTAAAACTTTTTCTGTCTTAAATGAATATGCTTTTAAAAGGGGGTTGCATTTTTCTGTGCCTAAAAATCTGAGTCGTTCATATATTGCTAAATAAGCTGTTGAAAAGCCTAGTTACATTGTGACTCTGAAAAATATAACCTTGACTGAAAAATTAGTCATTCTTTACCTAAGTGTTCTTCTTCATATCACAGTTGATATGAATCAGCAGCAGAAAGGTAACAGCACTGCTTGTTACACTTTGTTAGCAATGGAAAGAGACCCTTAACTGTGAAGCTGAGACAGTCACTGAGTCTCAGTTCATTTATGGTTCTTGTAGGCAATGTGGGGAAGCCAAGCTGAGTTTGTAGCCTTGCTACCAAGTAAAAGTATACCACAAAGAGGATGCCTGAGGTTTACCTCAATCACTACAATTTGATTAAACTATGTTTATTTGTCACAGGGAAAAAAATGTACAATGATATTTTGTACAATTAAGTATTACTCTGTTTCAAATGCAGATGTCTGAGATATACTGACAGTAGTATTAGCTTTTCAGACATAGTGAGAGAAAAAGCAGCAGCAGCATAAACCCACTTATTTTTAATTATACTGATGTTAAGCAGATGGTTTAGCTTCTTCTCTGTGATGGTTATACGCTTTCTGGTTTTCACATTGTGCAGTGATAAAAAGTAAAACAAACACAGCAGATAAATGTACCATCCCACATTTTCACCCTCTACATGAAGCAGAGAAACTTGTAAATATTAATAAAATACTGTTCTTAGTAAAATACTCAGTTATGTATTGGTCTTTAATCTCAGAAACATAACTGCATTATTAAAAGTCTCTTGTACTCCATTTTTCTTAAGGAGGCTAAACAAAAACAATAATGGTTTTATGGAAAAGTAGTAAACCTATTTATTTATTTGTATAAAAGAATAGCAGTTAATAGTTCTTTACTTAAAATTTTGCTTGTGAATAAAGTTTGTCATGGACCTTAAATGTGGTCCGTCTTCTGCATGATCTTTGCATGGGTTCAAATTTTGTCCTCAAAGATTCAGATGAATATGAATTATGTGAAGAATACTGTCTGTGCTTCTCCCAAAATGTTCCACGTATTGAAAAAACCTTACTGACTCTTTCTAAGCAAAAGAGGCAAAAAGTATGGTAGCTTAACAAAATTTCTTGGACATGAAATAGCTGTAATAGATAATCTCTTCCATGGTTAAAGCCGCGTGTTTTGTTACAACAATGAACTAATAATGCAATTAATATTTTTTTAAGGGAATCACTACTTTTCTGTATCCTGACAGCAACCACCAAAGTCTTCCATAGACAATGCTTCTTTTTCCTTTTTCAGTCAGTTGTTATATGGCTATAATATCCAGACTCTATTAAATGATAAGCTTTTTTACACACACATTCCTGCCTCCAGTGGTTATTTTTCTGAGGTGTGAGCCCTCTTAAATGTCACATTTTTAAGCTACTTTTACAGAAAAGAACTCAAATGGCTAAATTCAAAGTGAACATCAACACGGAGTACCATCTGCTTTATCTTACATTAAAATTACTTAGTCTAATGGTGCGAACTCTTATTTTAGACTGCTAATTTCATTCCAGAAAGAAAGAAATACGTAACCAAATATTCACATGATTTGAAAGTAACCTTAGAAAATCTAAGTGGCATGAAGAAACTGATATGTACAGATCAAGGAAATCATATCTCTTAGGGAGGAATGGTTCCTAAATTAGGGTTACACAGTGGTCTGTAACTACTTCCTTAGGCCATTGCAAAGTAATACATTTGAACTGTGGCTGTTGGCAGTGATGGACTTCCATGTAATTTCTTAATGACATCAAGTGATTAATACATATTTTATGTTCCTAATTAAAGTTTAGTCAGTAGATCATAATAGTTTCTTTCTACAATTCTACTCACAGTTTGCTATTGCCTTTGAAATGAACTGTGATGCATTTGCAGACATATCTTGAGCTTTTTAAAATGTGATCCAATGTAGAAGATTGTATAAGAAAGAGGTTGATGGTCTCAACTGAACATATACCTTCACCAGTAAACACGGGAAAAAATAATTATAATATATAGAAATCTTCCTTCAAAAATTCTAACCTCAGTAGCTGCTACTATTGCTCAGCACTTGCAGTAATGCCATGCCTGTAGTTGGGTGAAGGAAAGGGGCAGTCCTCTCTCTTTTAGTGCATCTAAAACTTTTTCTCAAAGTTTCTACATTGAATATTTTTTTTTACTGTGAGAAAGGAAACAGTTTGAAGCCATAGAGCACAGATAGATAGAAGACACATATTACAGAGGTTACTTACCCTGGTTGTCAAGTCTTAAATTCACAGTTGCTGACTTTAATTCTCTCGGCACCTTATTAACTTTTAGCTCTCAATAGAAGTGGATCTTTATGTCTCTTTTCCTATCTTAAGAAAAACTGGGTTTTTTTAAATATTTCTCTTAAATGAAAATAATAATTTAAACAAAAAAACAAACCAAGGTCAAACTTAGGAAAATCATTTGGAGAATATTGTGTCATTTGTGTATAAAAAGGGAGAAGAGATCAAACATTTTCTCTGCACATTTCAAGACAAGTCATCTTTGTTTATTTCACTGAGGATTTTCTTCCCTTTTCACTAAATCAAATTTTGCAGGAGATGATGCAATTGCTTTGTTGAGTATAAGACACTAGGAAAAAGATAAGTGAATGCAGTATTTCAACTGATACCTTCTTGGTTGCTAATTTATCTGAGAACATTTTTATAGATTCTATGTTTCCAGTGAAATCTATGCAGATTTTTTTTTAACTGTGAAATCATAGAATCATGGAATTGTTTTGGTTGGAAGAGGCCATTAAGATCGTCAAATCCAACCATTAACCTAGCACTGCTACAGCGTAGTGGCCCAGCATGCTCACATTCTTCATATATAGAGGTCCTGCTTTGAAATCGCCACATAATGAGCACATGAGCAAAACTAAGATATGTACAAGTTTGTATTTATGAAAGGTTTGAAAAGACAGGCATCCCTTCGTACTATTACCTTTTTTTTATATATCTGAAACTTTAAATGGTAGTTACCAAATCTTTTTCTAATACACATCATCAAACCTAAATGATCTTTTCAAAATCAACATTTACAGTTATATACTGTGAAATACTTATTTCTGTGGAGAACCTTTGGAAATGTTAATCCTTGCTCAAATGTCATGGTTGTGAATTTTTAAATAGGCAGCAATTTTTGTCAGATCAGAGTCCTTCTTTCTTGGAAAAATTAAAATATATCAGTCCATTGTTATCCTAAGTTTTCAATTCTAAAATTTAAATAGTTGATCACCCACTTTAATTGGAATCAAAATGCTTTCAGTCACTGAATTAAAAGGAAAGTTTGTTTTTACTTACCTTCAGTGTTCAATGTTAGTTTGCAATTTCCACCATGAGTGCGATGCCTTATAAGAGATGCAAATCCATTTCTGATTCAATTGCATTCCAGAAGTGAAGAGGCTACTCTGGCTTACACTTGCCTTTTATAAATTTATTTTGTTATGTGAGTTAAATGAATACTTAGTGGAGGATGGTCAAATGTTTTGCCCAGTGAAAAGAATGACAGACAGGATCAATACATCACTAAGAATACAGTAGAGTGTTTACAAAAAAAAAATAATAAAAAAAAAATGTAATTCAGTACTGTAATTTAGTACTGACAGATGTTATTGATGACCTGAAAGGAAAAAAACCTTCCTGGTAAAAGTTTAAGTGTTCCATCTTTTTCTTTTGATTCTGGATATCTTGAAACAACAAAGGAGTTATCAAATTTCCCAATAGACTTTTTTTTTTTTTTTAAATTCTGAGGAGCCATGTTTGAGGTTAAAAAAATAAATGTATTCAGTTTAGTAAAGAATAACAACCTTAAGCTACCATACAGTTCATTCAGTTTCTCTTTGTTGCTGATAATTTTTTAGATAAAACCCTCATCTGCTTCCTAGCCGTTTTTCAATAGGTTATGCTCATTTTTAGTGTTTTTCTTATCTCATGTAAAGGTTGGAAAAAAGCAGCCAGTTTAGCTATAGAGTTTCAGCCCATCAAACTTCGCATTGCAAAAACCAGCTCAAAAAATGGATAGTAGGTATCATCTCTACAGTAACACAAGATCTATAACCTGCAAACCTTTTTCTATACCAGTCAGTGTCATTAAAAGGCTATGAATCTGTCTCAGATTGTGAGCTCAATTTCATAGCCTTGAATACATTTTGCTTTCCAAGGTCAGGGAAAGTAATTGTGGATTTATTGTAGTGATTCTTTTTCCTCTGGGCTTGAAAACTATAGTCTTTTCTAGATCTGTTCTGCAAGTCTCTTTCATTTGTACGTTCAAAGGAACCTTGAGCAATTATATAAAGACTATAATTGCTGAGAACTTACTGAAAATAAGTGATGAAATTGTTCTGAAGTAGATAATCCCTAATAGAAATTATGTTAGTACTAAAAAAGACTGGAGGAAGAAGAAGTCTTCGATTAGCATAGAATAGAAGCTTCAGCATCCCATTTTATTATTTAAGTAGCAGAATTAGCCACGTGTTCCTGCTGGCTTATTCTAAAGGTGTCGGATGTAAACTCAATGAATCCACAGTATGCACCGCAGAGATGAACAAAATTGACCTGAACCTGTGACAGTCTCTTGCAGGAATGTGAGGGGTGTTCACACCATAATCAAATGGAAAACTCCTCTCCTTAGTATAGCACCTGGCGCAATAATAAGTGTTAGGGATTCCAGAGAAATTAGCTCAAGCCCAGTGTATTAGCAGTAATAAGTCAGTCAACTTGGAAGTGACTCTGCCTGAAGCCTTTCCATGCCTGTATCATGATTCCCATGGCTTCTTTATCTGACAAGACAGTGGCAAACATCTGTATCCAGAGTGGCTTTGCTGAGAGTTTTTGACTCCAAGAAAAAGGTGGCTGTCTTGTTTCCCAATCTGAGTTCACTCCTCAGATAATATTTATTGCTGTCTTTGTCCTGTGCTGCAGACAGTAAGTGCATTCATGGTGCAAAATTAGATGAAAGTTTTCAGTCTACATGATTCCATACATTTCACGCTATTGGCTGCTATAAAATATGTTTCTGTGGCAAAAGAAATCGAAAGGTGAAGTATAAGCTCAGCTGGAATTGGTTGGAGTTCTTCTCCATGGTCCAAAATGTCACAGGTATTCAAAGCTGGGTGAAATAACTTCAGTTTTAAAAAAGGTTGGAGTCTATATATGTAGAAATCATGGGGGAAGAGTTAATGATCTGCTTTGTATGTATTTATGTTGTGAGTTTTTAATCTGTGTGAAGATAGAAAAGAGTTCATAAAAGCCACTCAGGCAAATGAATTCAGTTTGTTTGGGCAGTTACAGTTCATTCTCTGAAATAATATGCTTTAAATAGCCTCAATATGTTTTCTGAATGTCTGAAATGAAGAACAGTAATTTAAAAAATAAATCTCTAGTCCAGACGTTATCAATAGTGTTGGGTCAAAATTTTTGATGTTCTTGGAATATTTGCCAGATTACTTAAAGCATGTTAAATTTCATCCTAAATATCAGCTCAGCATCTCAGTAATATCTCAAATAGTATTCAGGTAGAAAACATTTCAAACTCCTGGTATGTTAGCTTTTAAAATAGTGTAATTCCTATTCTGATATACTGAACTCAAACTACACATACTGTACTCACAAGCACAGACTACTTTAAGTGTATATTTTAAATTTCTGTTTCATATGCCCAGATGGTAATCTGTTTGCTTTGGGGTGAATTCATGAAATGAAGCATCTGAAGTTTAGAGTGTTTTGATTTGCTTCACTAGGTGCACCAGGCTCTGACTGTATAACACAATATTTGCTGCTACAGCTCTTACCCTGAAAGTAATGTTGCCAAAGGGTAAGGAAAACATAAATGTATTGGTACTCTTTTCCAGACTACAATTCTGCTAAGATTACTACAAACCTTAAGGGCAAGAGCTTAGTTTCCAAATCTGAAGATGAATGTCATGTGTTTTATAAACACAGTCCTCTAAAATGAATCAGGCCTGCACTTGAATCATCCATCACGTTACAAGTGCAAGGTCAAATAACATTTTGCTTTAGTATAAGAACATACATATAAAGTTGATTTAGTTATAGTGACAGTTCTATATTCTCTTTTATATTGCTAAAAGATATCGATTACATCACGGGTAGATTACAGCTATAAAATGAAGTACTTATGTATGCATGCTGGAGAGCTGCCTAATTTTACAGGTGTAACTTCTTTAATTCAGGCACTTGTTTCTCTATATGACTATGAACAAGGAGAAATCTGGCTCTGGAAAAGAAAGAGCAAATCTCAGAGGCAGCTGAAATTTGTTTCAGAGTATGCCAGAGAAGTAGTAAGCAAAGTAATTTCTTGGTTGCTTCTTCCTTCTTTGGTAATCCCCATGGAGATTTTTTTTTTCTCATTAAATTGTCCTTAAATTGTGAGATTAAGTTATCCTCATGTTTGAACAGCAACAAACCTAACAGGGGCTGATTGTGCCCCTGTACTCAGCACTGGTGAGGCCACACCTCGAGTATTGTGTCCAGTTCTGGGCACCTCAGTACAAGAGAGATATCGAGGTGCTGGAGCGAGGGCAGAGGAGGGCAACGAAGCTGGTGAGGGGGCTGGAGAACAAATCGTATGAGGAGCGGCTGAGGGAGTTGGGACTGTTTAGTATGAGGAAGAGGAGGCTGAGGGGAGACCTCATCACTCTCTACAACTTCGTGAAAGGACACTGTAGAGAGGTTGGTGCTGGTCTCTTCTCACAGGTAATTAGCGACAGAACGAGAGGGAATGGCTTCAAGCTCCAACAGGGGAGGTTTAGATTGAACATTAGGAAAGAATTTTTCACCGAAAGAGTGATAGGGCATTGGAACAGGCTGCCCAGGGAGGTGGTGGAGTCACCATCCCTGGATGTGTTTAAGGGCCGTTTAGATGCAGTGCTAAGGGACATGGTGTAGGGGAGGACTTTGTAGAGTAGGATAGATGGTTGGACTCGATGATCCCAAGGGTCTCTTCCAACCTAGACAATTCTATGATGATTCTAAATACTCCTTCTTCCACAAGAAATTAGCAGTAGGTCGCTACAGGCAATGCTTTGTAAGTAATAGAGGGAGGCAAATTACAGAGGTGGTGAAAAAAAAAAATAATTATGGGCACCTGCAGAAAATGGAAGGCTAATGTAGGACTTAAACAAATGCATGTTTTCTTAATCCCTGTTCTTTTCACTTCTCATCTCTTCTTATCTCAGCACATATCTGACTGAAATGGGAAACACTCCTGAATAATGGTCTTATACATTCACTTTTTCTTGTGACAAATCCTATTTGCTGAGCTAACAAGAAAAGATTAAGAAACAGACTGTTGCAACAGTTTAATATTACAACATATAATTTCATTAACTCCTTTTTGTTTTCTGTCAAAGAGTGATTTCTTTGGACTATCATGCAGCAAAATAAAGCTGTCTATCAGACTTTATATGAATGAAACCTAAAATTAATAGTGATGACAGAATGTCAAATGGTGCAAGTGAGTACTGAGCATTCTAGATGCTCATGTTGTGTTTGTCTAGTTCAGTGTAACGTGTTTATACTGTGTCCCTAGTTCTGTTTTACACTGAGTGGCAATTTTCAATTATCTAATGTAGTTTTGTCAAGTTTTTGGTTCATAAAAGGCTGTGTGTCTTCCTGATATCCATGATAAAGTGATGATTTCTCGCAAAAAGAGGTTGACATAGTAATTTCAGCTATTGTAACCACTTATCCCTAAATGCCTCCAAAATTTTAAACAAAATTAAATCAAGAGTGGTTCCCAGAACACTGGTCTACCATGAGGTGTTTCACAACTGTAGGAGAACCTGTTTGAGCCATGTGGTGGTATCATGGATTACCAGAAATTAGTTAATGACGTGGTTTATTGCTAGAAATATTCAGAACATTTGTCCATCATTAGGCAATTCTTAATAGCTGGAATTCAGCTGATGGGTAATACACCAAACAGTATTTCACCCACCATACAAGAGATGGGATGGGATGGGATGGCTGAGAGATTTGAGAAGGAGGCATATATCAATATTAGCTATATTTATGTTTGGAATGACACAGATGAAATCAAAACCTACAGATTGTACATGTATATAGTCAAGGCATAAGCAACACTGCCTTCTGCTTTTCCAGATACGTGTAGTTTGATTTTGGTAAAGGGCTGTAAACCTGGATAGGACTTGAGCCGTATATAAAACAGTGAAACTAACAATTGTCTAGTCTTTGTGGAGAAATCTTGTTGGTGGCAAGGACAATAGACTCTGAAAGGAGAGGGACAGATGGTTATGATTTCATCAGGTGAAATCATCAGGTGAACCATCAAAGGGTTTCATTTATCCTGGATTCCAGTATTTTTGCTTTCATTTCTTAGTAGTTTTAATTTTGTGTTTTGTTTGTGGCAATTTGATAAAGAGTGACCAATTATTGTGACTTTTATTGAAAAATGAGTAAATTATTGAGTGCCATAAGAAATAAATGTTTTTAAAGACTGAATTTAGAAAGACCACAATCTTCTTCACATTACTTTTGTCTGTGGTAGTGCTTAAACATTAAACTGAGTCAGCATTCATTCTAATTGAAGGTTATATGATGATGAAAAATGAAGAGAATGACAGGATTTAATTCTTGTATTGCAGAATGCCTTCATATCCATCCTTTTGACTTTCAACAAAAGCATCAATGAATGTGTATGGGCTTTCTGCAGAGCAAATGAGTTAATATATGCTTTGGCTTCAGAAATCTGAAATGTATTAGTTTTCAAAAATTTCATACATTATTAAAACAGAAATTGTTGTAACTGAAGATCATATAACTCTTCAGGACATCTAAAGAAGGGAAATTTGAACTTTTTTTTCAGCTTACTCATTGTTTTAAAACTGGAATCCTGCCTCAATTCACTTTTGATCACCTGCGATAACTGAAATAAAGTGATGAAAGATGTATATTTTAGATCAGACAATAAAATATGAACCCAAGCCTATATCCAATTTCTGTTGTTAAAGTATTATAAATTATTGGAAGGATCATGAAAGGTAGGTCTGATGGGTCCTTAGGAGTATATAACTCACTCCCCTCCCCCAGTGCTGCCTCCAGCTGCATATATGTCATTTCTGCAGATGTTTATCTAAGTGTCATAATGACGGAAGTATAGAATCATAGAATCATCTGGGTTGAAGGGACCTTCAAGGTCATCTAGTCCACCCCCCCCCACAGTCAGCAGGGACACCCCCAACTAGACCAGGTTGCCCAGGGCCTTGTCGAGCCTCATCTTGAATAACTACAGGAATGGGGTCTCAACCACCTCCCTTGGCAACCTGTTCCGGTGCTCCACAACCCTCTTGGTAAAGAACTTATTCCTAATGTCTAATCTAAATCTGCTTTTCTCCAGTTTAAAGCCATTACCCCTTGTTCTGTCATTGACAGCCTTTGTAAACAGGCTCTCCCCAGCCTTCCTGTAGGCCCCCTTCAGGTACTGGAAGGCTGCTATTAGGTCTCCCCAGAGCCTCCTCTTCTCCAGGCTGAACAACTCCAACTCCCTCAGCCTGTCCTCGTAGCAGAGGTGCTCCAACACCCCAATCATCTTTGTGGCCCTCCTCTGGACTCGCTCCATCAGGTCCATGTCCTTCCTGTATTGAGGGCTCCAGACCTGCACACAATACTCCAGGTGAGGTCTCACCAGAGCAGAGTAAAGCAGAAGAATCACCTCTCTGGAACTGCCAGTAACACTTCTATTGATGCAGCCCAGGATGTGATTGGCCTTCTGGGCTGCAAGTGCACACTGCGTGCTCATGTCCAGCTTCTCATCCACCAGCACCCTCAAGTCCCTTTCCTCAAGGCTGCTTTCTAATACCTCATCCCCCAGTCTGTACTGATGGTGAGGATTATTCCAACCCAGGTGCAGAAACCTGCACTTGTTCATGTTGAATCTCATGAGGATTACCAGAGCCCACCTCTCCAGCCTGTATGTGCTGGTGGTTCCACGACTTCCATAGACATTACATTTCAGTGCTAAAGATTAGAAAGCCTTTTTTAATTTTCTTTTTCCCCCAGAAGAAGTTTAATCTCTTTTTCTGCAATTTGAACTCAGTATTTTCAGTTGCATCAACTTTAGCATCTGCTTTTTCTACTTCCAGTATTTTTTTGTGCAGGATCTGAAATGCTAAAATGCAATTATGTGTCTACAGAACATACTATGCCCTGTAACTCCAAACAGGAAGCAGTGAACATCTCAGTGCAGTGCCTTCTCTCACAGAGCTACACTTCAACTCTGTCACTTTGAAACTCCACTTTGCTGGGGAAAGCGGAAAGAAGTCAGGAGAAGAAATAAGTGTCTGTGGGTTACCATGATCTGGCACAACTTAGCAACTCTGCTAAAAGCAGTAAAGTTTTGGAAGGTTTTGCTACATATTTGTAAAGCTGATTCTCAAAGGCAGTGTTTGCAGACCTCAGTGAGCAGCAGATTTTTTTAATTAATTCCTTCAATACAAAGTCTCTGAGATATACTTTCACGGAAAGCTTTACTTTCTTATTAGCTAGTTCATTTAGGTTTTTAAAAAAACTAGTTCTAAGCTTAGTATGTATTGCAAGAAATCTAACACATCTGTTGGAAAAAAACCCACCATTGCCTGCCTTAGGCTTATCTGGAAATTTTTACTTATTCAATTTGTTAATGCTTGACAAGAAACATATTTTAAGGTAAAGTTTTGAACTATGACAGATTTACAAAACAAACTACATCTTTCCTCATTGCATCTTGGGTAACATCTCTTTGGAAATCTGTAAAAAAAAAATATGGTGGATTATTTTGAGGAAGAATATGACCACTAGACTTAAAATATTCTATTGTCTCAAGAATGTAGTTATTTTATGCCTGAAACCCTATTGTAAATTATATGTAAAACTAATCAATTATGGTGTCAACATATAGGTCTAGAGGATCTTTATTATTACTAATAGAATTTTGAACCCTTTGTAAAGTCTGAAATATTTCTTGTTTGACAATTAAAGCAGTCAGCTTTTGAACGTGTTGCATCTCAACATTTTAGGTCTGTGGCCTTTAATGTTTTCACTATTTTAGAATATGTAGGTCACATAACTTATTTTCATGATGCTACTGTGTCTTCTGTGCTTTTAGGGCAAAACTATCTTAATTCATTTCACGTCTGGCATGTGGCTCAAAAAATCCAACTGAAATCTCTGTAATATCTTCAGGCTGTCCCTGTGTAGTGTGTTTTAGTGACTTCTGGTTTTGATGATTTCTTGTTTTGATATTGTGAAACACTCCGTAATATTTTTGTGACAGTTGTCCTCTTCCTTAAAGCAACATCTTGATTGAGATTGCACTGAAGCTGATGCAGTAGACAAATTTAGATAAAGTATTAAAGAGTTACCGAAGAGGACTTCCCACAGACGGTTTTTTCCTCCAAAAAATTGATGAAGATCAACATCTGGGGAAAAAAGTTCAGTGATTTCCCTGCCCAATACATCCTCTTGTTATTTTGGACTATTATTATGCTGGATATTGTATACTTCCCACTGTTTCTTGTAGCGGGCATTATCTGTGCCACTAAAGATTTTGTAGAAAATTTAGAGAGTCCCTCCCCTTTCATTTTCCTATCATTTTCTATTTTTTTTCTCTCTTCCTTTTACAGTAATTCTTATCATTCAGGATTGCTTTCGTGACTACTAAGCTGATGTCCTCACAGACCTGCTTTCTTAGACTCCCAAATCTTATTCTGAGGGGTGGTGAAAATATCAGAACACACTACTTTTCATCTAATGTGAGTGGTTTTTTTTTTCCATATTTATCAGTTTTACAGTGACACTGAATTTCCTCTACCATTTCCACACCTGGTTAATAAGATTTTGCATCAGCTTGGTGCCACCTAAAGAGCAGTTTAGGGTGACGAGCAGTTTGTTGTAAAACAAGACGCTTGTGATATTCTGCTGCTGGAGAAACTGATAGGTTGCTCTGTTTCTCATCTTTGAGGCAATCACTTACCTCTATAAGAGATATCTCTATATCTCTGTAAGAGTCTCTGGGACTCTTCCTTGTCCCAGAGAAACTTGGTTTCTCTAATAGCCTTTTGTGGTGGACTTTGTTGAATTCCCATTGGGATCTGTCATAACAACACTCCTCTAGTCCTCTACTACCACTTGGGTTTTGCCCTCAGAAATAATAAAGTAATGAGATGAAGATGTTATCAACATTTGGGAGTTTGATTCTTGAGCTTCTTCAGTGGAGATTCTAATGTTGATAATCCATTGTACTGCTGCATTCGGGGCGGGAGGGGGAGAGTGAGGGAGGGAGGCGATGAGGGAGAGAAATCTGAATATTTACATATCCTTTAAAGATTAGTTAGAATACAAAACACAGTTTCAAGTTTCTCTTGACCTCCAAAGGCCCGTGCTTATCTTTATTTTAAGTCTACGGTGTGTGCAACCAAAGATGAAGGGAAATGGCTACAAGACTTAAAATACTTCCTTTTGGTTTCAGTATAAAAGAAATCAAACATATTTTTAGAGATGTGGTGGATTTGCTTATTTGTATGGGCTTTTTACATTCTAATTTTATTTTCTATTAAGTCTGAGAATAATTCAAGGTAACAAAAGGCAAGATTAAAAAGTCATTACAATTCCCCCTAGGAAGTGAAAAATCTGAAAAAAAAAAATTATCACCATGAGTTCAAGTAAAGCTTCTCCAATTCTCCATTAAAATCACCAGATAAGTTAGCTTTGAACCTATCACTTTAACTATCACTCAGTAATGAAAGTGAAGCATGCTTTTTATTTAACTTAATACTGCATAATACATTTAGGAATTCAACCCAGTGTAGAAACCTTTCACGTTACGGTTGGATATATATTTAGACAGCAAGACACTCTTCCTATATGGTGAGAAAGAACTGCTTCTTCTATGGGAAAGCACTATGGAAAGATTACCATTCTGAAAACAGCACTGTTTTGTTTTATAGGAGAATACCTTGTCATTGAAACAAATGAAATGTTCCAGTAATAGCGAAGTAAAATATTGCAATGGTGGGACAATTTGCTTACCCTTTGCCTTCTTGAGCTGACCTAATCAGTGTAACAGCACATGCACTGAATGACCACAAATTTGCTCTTACAGAAGCAGAATTGTCCTATTTTAACCTTCACCACAGAACAGCACTGAAATGCTATTGCTTTTTTGACTTAACCTTATAATGTTGGCTTTAGCCCAGTGACAGTATAGCTCATTAAGAGTAGATACATCCGTCCTTCTTAATGAAGAATTACCAGGAGCACATAGAGAAACTGTGGTGTGTTGACCTTGCCTTACCCCCCCGCTTTCCCACCAACTGCTCTCTCACTCCCCTCGCTGAACAGGGCAGGGGGAGAAAATAAGATGAAAAAACTCGTGGGTCAAGATAAGGACCAGGAGACCACTTACCAATTATTGCAACAGGCAAAGCAGAATCAATTTCAGGAAGATTAATTTAATTTATTGCCAATTAAAACTAGAATAGGAGAGTAAGAAACAAATATAAAACTAAAGCCACCTTCCTCTCACCTCCTCATCTTCCCATTCTCAACTTCACTCCTCCATGCCCATCTTTTCTACTTTCACAGTTACATTCAGAAATAAGTTGTTTTACTGTTGCTATGTGTTTTGACACTTCTTATGATTTCATCTAGATAAAGCATTTTCAATCTTGTTAGAGAGCAGGAATGCAGAAAATAAGGTAAAAATAAAATAAACTGTCTAGAAACAAATTCTGCCTGTTAATAGAACACCTTTTTTGTCTTTCTAATGCATTCAGGCAATGTAATATTATTATCTTCTAGTGGCTTTTTCTTTCCTGCTTTCTTGTATCGCAGGTTATTTTCATTTTTCTGAATTATAATTTGTCCTCTTTATTAATAGAAGATAGCATTTGACTTCCAAAATATTTCATTCAGTATCTCTGGTTGATATAAAGATAAGAGCTGTACAATTAGATCTGGGCATGACTGAGAGTTTCCATAAATAAGAAGATATTTAAGTTTCTCAGTGTCTGGAGAGGTGTTCAAATTTCAGCAAAACGTTCAAGAATTGCAGTTTTTATTCCATGACAATTGTTCAAAAAAATTTTGAGGCAAACTTTGTGCCCACATCTGTTAATCTCCTCACCTAAGCAACATGAGGGCTTTTGTTTGCTTGTTTATTTTTTTGTTATACTAACAGCTCAGAGACAGAGCAACAGAAAGCCAAGCATAAAGGAGCCGCAGAAGCCCAAGAGATGCATTCCTAGGGAATTTGATGAATCACTCCACTTCTTCGTTTTGATGGGAGAATATTTTTAGCTAGAGCCCATTGTGTCCCTGCTTTAAAAAAAAAATAAATGAATAGTGTATAAAGTTTTTATTTTCACAAAGTAAGCTGGCTGAAAATTATATGCTTGGGACATAGTAGAGAACTGATGCAAATCTCAAGCTAAAACTACTGCTTTGGTGAGTGAGCAACCCAACTTCTCTAGGGAATGTTTAATGGAGACAGTCGTGTCCAGAGTGCTGGCAGCTCTTTGCTGCCTTCCAAGACTCCTTCTGCAAATTGCATAAATTCCTTATATTGTAGATTCCTTCTGCAGTTCACTTGTTGGTCCTTATACCCTGACTGTGATCAAGCATATTAACTTACGTATTTGTGTACCACATAAAAAATTAGTTGAATGAGAATTAGATAAGACATTATATTTCACCATGAAATTTTTATTTACTTACAATACTGATCTTTCTCATAATTGCAGTGTTATGTTCTTATAATAGCCTAAGGCTACTTTTAGGTAATATTTTTCTTTCTTTTTTGTATGCTGTTTTTCAGTTTTCAGGATAATCTGTCAGATCATAATGTGCTTTATATAGAGGTGTAGAGTCTTCTTTTTTAGGCATTGTGAAAGGTCCTGGAAAAGTAATTTCTATATGGCAGGAAGCCAAAGAATTTTGTTCTCTTGGTTTGTGTTCCTGAAAAGCTTAGGGGGGACATGTTGACCAAAATTGTTCATGACATTTTTATCAGATTATTCTCAAAATAGCACAATCATTACTAGTCTTTGGTATGAGTGTGGTTCTGGGTTATTGTATAATCTTTAGTTCTTTTGCCCTATCGGGGTTGTTATTCTGGTCCTGATAAACATAAGAGTCAGAACTTTTCTTAAGTCCTCTGCCTTCACTGTTGAAGACAGTTCTTTTTTCACATCCCATTAAAATAAATTGAAAGTTCAGATTTAAATTCAGTGTAGTGGAAGCACCTCCCTTTTTACTGTAGAGTTGGAGACATGGATGGAGAAAGCTGTGGAGGTGCCAAATTCCATCACCAGAAGAGAGAAGTTGTTCATCCTAGTGTTGCAAAGATAGTATTTTTTCTTTGCCTCCATTCTGGGTTTAATGCTTTGTCAGTTTCCCCTTTAGTTACTTCAGTAAATGGCTTTCTAAGCTACTGTGAGCAACACAGTTGCCTGCTAACCTTGAGTGCCAGTGAGTGTGCACTATTATTTGGTATTATTAGGAGCTTTCACTTGTCTCTAACCCTATTTACCTCAACAGAGGCATTTGTTGCCTTAACAGCTCTGACAATCCTTTCTGTTCCTTTTTGGATAGGAGCTAAATATGATCCTAAAACATCTCAAGGATTTTCACTGAAAACATCACCATTTCAAAAAGCTCAGTACAACTGACAAGTCTAAATAAATTTTCCTCTTCTTGTTTTCTAGTAAGCAAGCAGTGGAGCTGGAAACCTGGCAGTAAACTCTTTTGTCTTTCCCGCTTGTATCCGTGGAGCCTGTATTTTGCAAGGTAACATTCCATTTTAATTAACTGTAATTTTATACTATTATAGTTTTCAGTGACTAAAACGACCTTATAATACCGCTATGTTTTGAAGAAAACATCCATGCTTAGTGTTTCATCTACAGTTTTAGAAGAGAATACTCTTGTAACTTAAAATAAATGCAATGAGTTGCTTTGGATTCATTAACAAGCACACCTTCCTTTCAGGAAGAAAGGAAAAGGCTGCCAAGATTTAGGTTATGTGTGAAAGTCTGGATTATTGCTCCTATATTTCCATCAATCTGAGCAAAAGAACAGTTAAGCCGAGCATGAAGATTTAAATCTGAATGTGAATGCATTTATTAGTCAAGATGTATTCTCTATAATTTGTGTTTATTGGCGATTTTCTGTTTATTGGCGATGTTATTAGAAGGGACACTGAAGGTGATTCTTCAATTGTACTTATTTGACAATATTGCTGTACAGTTTTTAAAATTAGGGGAACTTATTCGTGCTTTTAAACATAGTTCTTAGTAGTGATATTTGAAAGGTAGTCATGTTAAATATTTGGAAAATTTAGTTTTCTGGAGTTTAAAAATACCTCAGGGAAACTAGCTTGTTTTGATAAGTAATTTTGTAACCATTGAAGACTGCTGGTTCTGCCAAGAAAAATATGTCCCTGAATACTTTCCTTACCTTTGGTTAAGGGTCTAGGCTTAATATTACTCTTTTCCTTCAAGACTTTGTTCCACCCCTGAATTTTATGTTTGTAGGAAAGAACATTCCTCTCTGAATCTTTCTGCCATTGTAACCAACTCTTTCACACATGGTGAAAAAAAAAAGATTTTCAAAAGCTTTTTTATTATACATTGTAAAGAATTGAACCAGAACCTATGCAAAAGCTTCTCCAAATTCATGCTCTTAAATGGAGCGCTGTGCATAAGAATTAACCCCTCTCTACAGTGGTGCCACTATGAGCTATGTGTTCAAGGTGGAAAATTGGCCCTTTTGAAAAATAAAATCAGCAGCCTTCCCAACACCTAAACTGGGGGAGTTAATATTCTGCTCTTCAGCATTTATTTAACAAGCTGAACCCCAAGGCTGTGCATTTTAATGTATTTCATTTCTTTGGTAGGGAGAGAAAAAAAGGTGAATCAGCCTTTGCTGTGAGTGAAACCCTGCTACGAGGTGTGGGTGGTGGCTGTAAAAAGAACAGTGGCAGCATTTCCTTCTAGGCACCTTCTGAGGATGGAAGCCATTAGTAAATACTTAAAAAGGGTGGCTGTTTTTACCAACTCTCTTTCACATGCTAAAAACAGTAGAAAAATTCCACTTATGAGAAAAAGCACAAGCACAATGTTTTTCCATGCAGATGCTTAGGCACTGAAAATTGGACTTGTCAGAAAAGTGTAAGTGATGTTGCATTTCAAAGAGTCGCTGTTGCAGCTCCCCAGATTTTCTTTCGTGTTACATAGGCGTCATCTGTCCTGAGTTTACGAATGGACAGCAAAAATGGAGGAGGCACTGCCAATCAGAAATCTGATGGCGAAAGCCATAATTTTACAAAATCTTAAACACAATTTTCATGATTATGTTTTTCATTATTATGTTGCATTGTGTTTAATGAAAATTTAAGCATGTACTTAAACACTTGCACAATTGGTATTTATTTGGCTCAGTGACAGCTAAAGAAGTGACAGTGAAGACAATAAGCAAAACTTCCAAAGCATCTATATGTGACATAGCAGCAAGCACATGCTGATTTTTTCTCCATTGTATATGATAGCTTGATGTCTTATGCAAGATAACAGTCACAAAAAATAATACAATGTTTTAAAATACAATTTCCCAAGAACACTTTTTTTTTTTTTTCCTAAAAAACTATTATTATGAATTTTTATCCAAAATAGCCGGTTCTGACTTATTTGGCTTCCTTTCATTGTATTCATTGTAGGGGTAGTTGAATCTGAAGGTACCATTGATTCTAGTGAGTTATGGGTAATTTTTGGCATTGACATTTCAATAGCAAAACATCAATATTCAATTTGGAGTTAGCAATAAGTCACTGCCAGTGAGAATAGACTAATACGTCTTTATGTTGATGATCTTTTGTGAGGTAATGAGATATTTATAATCAGCCAAAAAAGTAGGTTTGGAGTTGCAGTTTGATCATTCTATTTGTAAAGAGGTTTTGGAAATTATTGTGAAGTAAATTGTCTTTCATTCTGTTGTTTTATCTTCCTCCTTCTGAAAAGATTTATTACGACCTATTTAACTTGTTTTCCTAACATTCTAGTTGTGAATTTGGAATGCATAGTGCATCACATTTGTGGATTTGCATGTTTCCTCTGTACTTCTGATTTCATATTAGGGTACTAACAAAAACAATCCTAAAACCCCGAGTTTTTACACATCTCAAGAATGATTCTTTCTTTATTAATCTAGAAAATACTAAGTGCTAATGTATGGCACTGAGCCACTATAGAATGGCTTTTTCTAAAAAGAGAATGAAGAAAGGGGTCATTTCAGAATATCACCACATATGTCCATATGTCTGTATTTCTTTTCTAAAGAGAAAAGATCCCAGTACTCCATAAACTGAAATTTTCCATGAGAGCAAATTTTATGTATTTTTATGCTTGGGACATTAGAAATAAAATAAAAATAGATTAGGGTTGTGTTCTCTAATCTAATTTCTCAGTTGTTTTTAAATACAGTGGCCTGATTCTGATTTAAGGGGTTTTTTTTATTCCTGGTCAGATATGAACTCTCACCTAACACTGGGGTCTGGGAATTCTTTCTAAGCATTTCATATAGTCCCTTTACCAAACAGTAAATGCTATTTGGACCAGAAATCCTCTAAGCGTGTATCATAAAACTCTGGCTGATAAACTAATCTCCCTTTTTTCTTTTCTGAAGAGACATTCTGGAGACAATACCACTGTGATGGTGCTAAAGTACTGTGCTTTTATTTTGCATATCTGCAGTCAGTAGCCTGTATTCATTCAAAAAAGTACAAGCAATAGGAAGATTTTCCACACTGTGACATTGGCTGTTGCTGGTAGTGTGTTTGTGTAGCCGTATTAACTCAGTTTACTTTCCCAAGGACAGTGCTGTAAGAGCTGATTTTTACTAATACAGCCACCTTCAGTTTCAGCCTATGAGGGTGAGAGATATTTTTTATATCATCAGACATAGGCAGACTTCAATACTGCAGTATTTGTCTAGAAATAAATTATTTCCACTGTATTCTATATTGATTCTAGTTGCTTGTGCTTAAATATCTGTATTTCTTGAGTAACTTTCCTGAATTTGATGGACCTGTAAATTGAAGAAAAAGTTCATCTGTTCATCTGTTGAACTCCTTCTAAAGGAGAAAACAAAAATCTGGATTATTGTAATATTTTCTGATCTTTAATCTATGAATCTAGATTAAATAAGTGTTTATCCAGGGGTTTGGTAGTATAATTAATTAAGGTTTCTCAGATCTGTCAGTGTTATCAGGTCAGCCTGCCTGAAAATAAGTAAAAGCTACTTTCGAGACCAGAAGCTACTGTTCTTCAGACTGAAAAGGAAAACTTGAATAATGGTGTTGAAATTACTAGAAATATATACAACATGGTATGTAAATAAAAAGAGTAGATCCCCTAAGGTTTAAATAATTTATTTTAGTCCATGTGCTTGACTCCTCTCTGATGATTCAATCTAGTACCCTCAAAAGTAACAGGTGGTTTTGGGTGCTCAGATTGTAAAACCTGACGGAATCTGACTTTCAGTAAGTCCTTTTACCAAATTCAGGGTTCTTCTAAATTCATAATGCACAGCCCTAAAATCACTTAGAGAAATCCTTGCTTACATTGGAGCTGCAAGACCATACTAAATTAAAATAATCCATTTCAGTCTTTTGGGGTGTTGAGTTCTTATGTGATAGTCTACATACATTTCTCTGTATTAAATATGTATTAGGAGTTATTTGGGAGTTCTTAAGTTTACTGAATATCAGACTTTGTTTTCCAGACGAAGTTCAGAAATAAGTTGTGGAGTAGGGAACAGTAGGCATCCACACTGCAATATAACTAATAGATGTTTAAAACTGATGCACAGCAAACAACACCTTCACTTAGAAAGACATGCGGTTGATTCAATTAAGACATTCCGGTTTCTTCCCTGTCCTCCCCTAAGCATCAGATGGTGTTTACATTCAAAGGGGACTAGGATGTTCAGAAACGATAAACTTATCCTCAGTATTCTTTGATTTTGAAAAGTAAGGAAGTTGATCAGAACTGAACAAAATCTTAGAGATAAAATCTGCTGGGAAAAAATTGAAGTTACAATTCACGAATAGAAAGGGAATTTCTTTGTGTTAAAAAGTTTTGGCTACTCCACAGCCTATGTTTTGCAGAAGATAAAAATGCCTTAGGGAAAGCTAGAAGGTCTTTTGTCTCCTTTCAGTAGCCTTGCCAGTATTCTTACATTTTCTGTCAAAGCAATGCACCATTTTAGCTTGTGCCTCTTCCTTGAAATAATGGATTCAGTCCTTCCTTGACTTTCCTTCATGCCTCACTCACAATCCCACCGTGCATCCTTAAATCTTTCTGTTTTGCATTTTCAGCATTGCAGCCGGATCTTTAGTATGGAATTTTGCAATGAGACCTCATCATAGTAAAATACTGTGCTGCGTTTCATTAATCAGAAAGTATATGAGCAGGAAAAAAAGGAATAACTTTGTATACCATTACTGTCAATACAAGGGTGTCATTTGAGCTACAGTAATAATAAAAGGTAAAAGGAAACTTTATCAAGATAATGTATGTGACTATCCAAAAGTGAACTGAGTGGGCTGATATATTTTGATGTTGGAAGAAGAATTTGCATGCCAAAAAGTGTTTTTCAGTTCCTGACTGGCAAAAAAAGAAACATAAAAAATTTGTTACATAACAGTAGCCTGCTGATATATAGTTTTTTAGTAAATATATAGGTGATCACAATTTAACAGCATGAATTCTTTTACGTAAGCTCTATTTATAATACAGCTGTGATTTCTGGCATATTTTGTCAGTACCACTAGAAATTGTATAGAAGCTTTTGACACAAATGTTGTCTTATTCTTGAATAACAGGTTTCAGAGCTTTATTCCATCCTTGTTTACTACCTCACTGTGAATTAAATAATCCTTAAACTAGAATATAATTCTCAGACTTGCTATACATTTAAGTTTAATCATGCAGGCCACTGCATTCTGCCTTGTTTTATTCTTGTGTACGGAAGGACATTCTGCCAGCCAGGGGATGTTGATGCAGGTGAGACCTCAGGCCTGAAGGTCCAGGAGGTAAAGGATGCTGAAAAGCTACGGTCAAGTGCTTGATGATGAGGAGCTCTGCCAGCTCCCTGGGAGAGACCTGTCTCAAATCTATTAAAAAGCCCTTGAGTGTGCAAGGAGGAACAGATCACCCAGCTGTGTGAATAAGAACAACTATAGGTCTCTAGAACTTTAAAGTAACATAATTTGACATGTTTTGAGAAAGCACTTAAGTAAGGCGGCCATATAGTGCCGTGTGTGTGCTGTCCTGGAGTACAGAAAAGGTGCTATGGGTACCCCAAAGGTAAATAGAGGTATTTTTCTGCAAATGGTTCTTCTAAAGTAGTTTCTGTCACAGTAAATATTATTAACAGTATCACAAGAGAAAATGCTACTGTCATCACACTCTTAAAGACAAAAGAATGAAAGACAAGGAGTGAATACAGAATGATAAAAAAACCATCACCTCAGAAAAATATTTTAGCGATATGTCTGGAAACAGAGAAGCAGCATGCTCCTTTCTTTATATATAAATAGCAGGCTAAGAAAAAGAATAGTCTACAAATTTTCCAGAGGGTCATCATGATTTTGTCAAGATTGAATTCTTTAATTTGCTCAGGTAGAGCCCCTGTGCTGAGTCTGGTATTCTGTCTCTGAAGCATACTGATACCACTCTGAAGGCCATTACTTGAACTTTCTCACTGCAGCCAGTATGTAGAATAAATATGTGCAAAATTATTTTTTCCCCCCCACACACATGGATGTTTCTGCCTCTGCAAATGTGAGCATAAATTCAGAATGTTTCTGGAATCATTTCCTTCCAAAATCTGGCCTTCTAATGGGGAAAACTATTAGGAAACAATTACACAAAATGGAGCAGTTTTAATTGGAAGATTTGAAGTAGATACTAGTCACCTTCATCTACTGCAAATAAAGGAGAGCTCTGTCGTACCATTTATGCAAATTTATTCACTCTGAAAATATTCATATAAACTAAGCAGAAAGCAGCCACCATTTCAGTGTCTTGATATCTTGTCAGACAGGAAGATCAGTGCCTCAGTCACACATAAAGGTCGATTCAGAAGAGGGAGGGAATGGAGAAAAAGGAATGAACCACAGACTGTGATTTTAGTTTCAGTTCTAGTTTGGACATAAGAGGAAATGTGATGCTTTTCAGAAAAGACCGAGCATTATTGGATAAAGTGGGCTATTCCTTCATTATACATGCATATATAAAAACATGCCATTCCAAATGCATTCCCTGTACCTCTTATTTTCATCAAGGTCAAATTTGTATCATTTGGCATGAAAATTAAGGTCATACCCTAAGCTAATGTGAATGATGATGTCACTGAAGTCACACTAATTTACAAGAAATTATGATAGCCCATAAATCTGTTTTGGAAGTTCTACTGACTAGTGAAGCTTATGGGAGAAATATTTCAAAACATTTTTGATTATATAGTTGATGGGAATTGCTGCATTTATTCATTTGGACATTTTCAAAGTAAAGATGTTTTGGGGTTTTTTTTTGTTGTTTTCTTTTGGTGTTTTCCTGTAACAAATTCTTAACTTGACTTTTGTTCTGCCTAAAAAAATACCGTATATTAAAATTGGGAAAAGCTTGTTACGTGCAGTAACAGCAATTAAAGCAGTGTACCTTCACATGGAATCCAGGAGCCAAAAATGCATCTATTTTAATTTCAGTTATGAAATATTAGGATCGCCTACACTGTGTTAGCAATCAGTAATCATTTAACAAATGTTATGAAGAGAGAGGGAAAAAAAAAGGACAGCTATGTTGTTCCTACTTAAAAATGGATACTTAGAATATTCACAGAATCCTAATAGCTTCTTAAATCCTTTTAAAAAGTTAAAAATGCACCAAACTTGTTCATCTTCATACAAGAACCCCAGTGTCCTTACAATTGTATGTATTGAAGGAAGGTGAGGACCCACACTTTAAAAGTCTTTAAGCACCTAGGCCTATATGTTTCTTTACAACTCACAGCCTAGTTTTCAAATATTTAGTGGTGTGTTTTCATACATAGTTATGGTGTTTGCACTGAATATTTTCTTTTAGAATGATAATTTAAGATAAGTCAGATGACAAGATCCTGTCAGCACCAGAGTGCCTGGATAATCCGTAATTACAAACATCTGAGCCAATCAAGTTACTGGTATGGTCACGTGTTTCTAAAACCATGTTTATCTTATACACTGCCTAGTTGTTTTCATATTTTTCTGAACACATAAACCGAGTAAGTATGAACTCTTTTTGTTTCCTTTGCCCACTGGTGTTTGGAAACCACTCTCACTTTTAAAGACGATGGGTTTTCTCATTTCTTCTCAAAATGTCACAATTGATCACATCCAGATTTATCTGCCTACCTATTTGTGTGTGTTATTTACAGAGTGCCCTTTTTCTTTTACTTTCCTTTCCCATTTTTCATCAGCCACCCTTTAACACCATGAAGCTCCTCATAATTAGACAGCAGAACCCCTAAGAAGCAGGGCTGCTTGTTACAAAAACAGAATTGTGGCACCTGTATTTTTATTCAGAATTTTTCAAAGAACCTGTGATGTCTGAAACAGCAGTTGAACCTGTAGCATACACTATAATCATGCACATATGTAATGCAATGGTAACAGATACAGAACAGAAAAAAAAAATATGCTTGGATAACCTAGGGGAAAAAATACTTTTAGCATAGCTGTGTGGATGGGCTAAAGAAGACTGTTTAAGCTACATAGCATCCAAAAAGGTGAAACTCATGCCAGTGAAGGTGAAAATTACAAGGGTTTTGAAAGCAGAGGTAATAGAGAAGGCAGGATATAGAGGAAATGTGGAATTAAGTTGTAGTATAAAAGAAGTGCCAGTGGAGTTCCAGTGTGAGTCGATTTTGACAAAACTGACCAAGGTGACAAATAGATGAACCTGAAGGGAAGGGAAGAGTAAATCTCCCAGGGGAAAAAAGACTTTTAACTTTGAGTAGAATCCATTCTAATTGGTTGATCCATTTGAATTAATATTTTAATCCTGACTACTCAAAATTCCTTCACATTTTTGGACTGTACAGCTGTGAAGGCTACTCCATACTCATGAGTGTGAGGAGCTTACACTTGGTAAATTGTAAATTATGTAATGTGATAATATTGCAGCTTCATTTAACCATATTATAACGCTCCTCAGCTCAGCTGAGCATGTTAATTACAGGAAATCATTTTAGCAAGTTGGTATTCAATGTGCAGAAATAAAATAGAATAAAACAGTTACTGATGCTGTAGTCAGCAAAATGTATGTTTTGTGTGTAGCAGTAGGTAGATGGATAGTAGTTAGCAGAACTGCATCCTGTGGAGAATGACACATTTTCTGGGTCACCAAAGAGTCAGCTCACTCAGTTCAAGTACAATAGTAACTGAATGTCAGAAGATTTATGGTGACAGTGGATTGGGGATACTAGTTCACTAGATAAAAAGGACAGACTTCTTTCTTATGAGCACAGTTTTTGGTCATCAGGAAAGCTTTATTCTTCTGTTATGAGCTGACCAGATTCTGGGATGTTCACCCGCTGTTTTAGTTCCACCTTTTGCCTTTGGTTCCTCTTTCCTTCAGTGAGCAGACAATCTCAGAGAGCAGTCAGTGTGTCTGTCAGGCGGAGGGATGCTCCAAGGGCTGTCATCTTTTGTCTTTCATTTCTTTCCCTTCGGTTACATAAATAATAACAATTTCAGCCCTGTCACTCCAGGATTATGTGAACCCATGGACACAACTGGGATTGCTTTGAGAGTAACTGAGGGCAATTCCGGGTGCTACAAGCTCCGAGGCATTACATTTTTCCATCTTTGGCTATGAATGGTGCCCTTAACTTCAAAACAGTTCAGAGCCAATTTGAAGTCCACTGAAGGACTCTGTCATTAGGCTGCTTCTGCCCCAGTGGGATCTGTATGAGATAGCATTGCCTTTCCACTTGTGCTCCTGTCCACATCACCTCAGAGATAGATATGGAAGGTTGGTGCTGTATCTGTGAGCAAAGAAGTGCCAGCCAAATGCAAGCGCTGGCTCCAATAATAACTGCCCATCGAGACTGCTATGAGCCTTGCTTTAAGGACTGAAAAGGAAAATCGCCGTAACATGCAATTTCATCTATTAGAGGGAGGATTTTTTCCTTTTCAATCAGATGAAGGTTTCATTTTCAAAATGCTGTCTTATTCTGGAGGATGCGGTATAAAGAGAAAGGCAAGAGAAAGGCTAGGTACTTCAAAGAACAACCTACATACATAGTTATGCTGACATTAGTGTATGTTCTTTCCTTAGTATGCTGTCTAGTGTCCTAATTCAATTACAAGACCATGTTTACCTTTCACAATCTTCTAATGTTGTATATCAGGTTAAAATGCCAGGCTTTATATCTTCACTCTAAAATTTAAACTAAAATTTAAAACTAAAACTTTTAATATACTCGATAAGAAAAAAACTTACTGGAATCAGAAGGAAACTTCTGTGATTTCTCAAATAAAAGTATTTAGCAGAGCAATGAATTTTGAATGAATACCTGAGGGAAAGTAGTACTTAAATAATTTTGCCTTTGAAGATACTGTTTTACTGAGGTCTTCTAAAATAAGCACATTGTACTTTAAAATATATGTTATGTTTTCAAATAATTTATCCTGCTTCTTTGAGATAATTCTCAAATTCTAAGTGTATACAGCAAGAATGTTAAAAACAAACGCAAAGGTACCTGGATAGTTTTTGATTAGTAAAATGCATCTGGGTACATGTTTGCATTCCATGCATATACGCTTTATTTTCAGTTGAAACTGAAACTGCTGAGAAGGAAAGACTTTCCACCTTTGTAACCATATACTTTAAGGACATACAGGACTGTGCAGTTGTATGGCTTTAATGAATCTTCTGGCTGTGTCTTATGTGTTGATGGGAAACACCATTGTAAGGTTATAGTGTCCTTATAGTTCTGAAGAAACTATAGTTGCTATGTTTATTATAGCTAAGGAAACTAAATTTATAGTGTTCCAAAATTATAATCCTCAGGGGAAAAACAATGAAGTAATTTATATTTGAAACTTAGTTTATTGCTTAGTATTTAATTGCATTAATTCCTTTAAATGATGAAAGAATTTGTTCTGTTCATTTCTAGTTTTCCTTCACCTTCTCCACCCTTGTCACACATTTTTAGAGCTTTTACTGCAATAGCATCTTCTGGCATTTCTTTCTCTAAATGGTAAATAAAAACATTTAGAAGAGATATTTCAAAAATTTAAGAAAAATTGAAAATATTTTGAGGAGAGCCTTTAATTAAGTATCATTGCTCATTTCTGGCTAATGAGGGAGCCTTTGTTGAACTGCAGAAGACAATTCTGCTCAGTTCTGGAAGGTGTACAAACAGCAACCTATTTTCTTTGTTGTGCTTTTCCTTCCCATCTTTTCCTAGGTAGTAGCAGAAGGTGTGTTTTTTCTTTCGCCTTGGTCCTTCATTAATACGTATTTTTGCATAAACCTTCTGGCACACTTCTTGGATTTTTTGTTGCTCTGCATCTGACTAGCCATGTTATGTAGTGCCGGTATGTAAGTGTGAAAAGTTTGAATCTAATGTGGGGACAAAAAAGAAAACATCTTTCATTGTGCAAAATCGGCAAAGGTTTAATATTTTATTATCTCTTCTGGAAACCCAGTCATTCACACTTATCATCCTTTCAACTGTTAGCAGCAAAGATGGTCAGCGCTGACATGAACTTTATTCAAACCCTACCAATGCCTCCTCCTAATAACAATTTCTACTTGTGCATTGACCTTTACCTTAAAATAATAGAGAAATATGGCTTTTTACCTTTTGTCGATATATGGTCACTTATTCCTTTTGGTCTTTTAAGGCAAACATTAACAAACTTGATAGAAGGTAATATTTTGTGGTCTATTTCACTATGCAATCCCAAACTGCTTTTTCCTGTGCTCCATTCTCTTTGGTGCACACCTAAGACAGATTTAAGTTAAAAATAACTTTAAATGTAGTTGCCCTGCTTTTATTTGCTGTGTCAATTTGCAGCCTAATTTTGCTGTCTTCTAATCACTGTAAGGGCGTAAGGAAAGGACATGGGGTTCAGTGTTTGTATGTTCATTAATTGATAAACCAGAATCAGTAATTATCTTGGAGTTCACAAAATGCTGACCTGCAAAAACGACATTTATTATGTAGGTATTGCTTGAATTTTGTTATTTTTTACTTTTTTATTTGTCTTTAAGTGCTGTGCAGACAGACAGAGCATGAGTAAAGGCAGGCACTGATGAAGAGCTTTACATTACTCATTCTCATCTCTAAAAACACACATTCATTCTTTTGTGACTAGTATTAATTAAATCCATTATGCAATAACTGCCCCACTGTAAAACCATCTTGGAGGTGTCATGTTAATATTTTTTATGGTGGCATAAAAATGACACAAGGTTAGCAATAGATCTGTCCAAATAAAAGCTCTTTAAGTTTTCTGACAATGCCAGAGAAGAATAGTCCAACAAGTAACAGGTTTAAGCCAAAATAAGTAGATCATAGTTAAAAGTGAATCTCCAGAAAAATGTTTCAATTCAATTGCGAACATGTTTTTTCTTCTAAAAATAAAACTACAAGAAACTTTAAACACAAATCAAAATGTATGGTTGAAAATCACCCTCAAATTACAACTTCTTTCCTATTATTTACTTTGTATCTGACAGAAGCATCTGGCAAAAACAAAAATGAGTTTATAAAAGCTCAGTATCATTGAAGAAGTATTTTGATTAAAAATATGGCCAAACCCACCCAAGTTCTGTTCCTTTCTATGGTTAAATTTAGCAAAATATATGTCACAGTCAAATGAAGTCACCTTTCTCCTGTGTGTTTTGTTCTGGGTAATTAACATGTATTAGATAGGTGAAAATACATTTTACCAACCCTCAGAGTCTTGCAAAGGGAAAATTATTATCTTTCTCAAGTTTTAATTATTTTATGTTTATTTATTATAAAAAAGAATAGTTATGATGCTTCAAAATTTAAGTATACATGAAGTTCTGGTTACTAATATTAAAAAGGAAGTAGTTGCTGTAGATTGACCAGATATACTGGTCTTCTGTATAAAGACCTCATCTCTTTCACTTGACAAAGACATTTGAGGGAATGTGGGAGAAGTCAATACCCGATATAGAGAGTGCCAATACGAATAAAGGACCATTTCCTCTCAGAAGTATACAGACAATGAAAGAAATATTCAGGAAGAAAGATCAGTGCTCCAAAGGGAATATTTTCAGAAAATGAAAAATTTATGGTCCGCCCCGGGATACTGAGTTCAGCTCTGGGGCCCTCAGCATAAGAGGGACATGAACCTGTTGGAGCAAGGGCTGCTAAGATGATCAGAGGGCTGGAGCACCTCTCCTGTAAAGACAGGCTGAGAGAGTTGGGGTTGTTCAGCCTTGAGAAGAGAAGGCTCCGGGGAGATCTTGTATCAGCCTGTCAGTACTTAAAGGAGGCACATAAGAAAGATGGGGACAAACTTTTTAGCAGAGTCTGTTGTGATAGGACAAGGAGTAATGGTTTTAAACTGAAAGAAGGTAGATTTGGATTAGATATTAGGAAGAAATTATGTACTGTGAGGGTGGTGAGACATTGGAACAGATTGCCCAGAGAAGTTATGGATGCCGCATTACTGGAAGTGCTCAAGACCATGTTGGGCCTTTGAGCTACATGGTCTAGTGGAAGGAGTTGGAACTAGATGATCTTTAAGGTCCCTTCCAACTGTAACCATTCTATGATTCTTGTTCCTGGAATTTGTGAAGGGCAATTTATAACTAGGTTGAAGAGCATAGCAGGAAAGTGGAATTGAGCAGAATCTTTCTCATGTCATCAAAATGATATACCATCTGACCTGGAAAACATGTTGATTTCTTTTTGCTAAAAGTCTTTGTAGGGGAGCATGGCAAATCTCCATACTTACCTGTAGGCTTTTGCTACTGCTCCCCAAAAGAGGCAAAATATCTCAAAGGTCATTTGGTTTCACCAGATGGTGGATCTACTGTTACGGTACTGAGAAGCATTTTGTTTTGAGTTTTTCTGGTTTGTTTTTTTTTGAGATGTACTTATAGAGATATTTTCTATAAACCGAAGTTCCAACTGTAGTTCAATAATAAATTCTACCAAGAGTTATATTAATTGAAAAACTGGTATTCATATTTAGATAACATATACAGGTTAGAAATAAAGGATGAATTGGGTTTAAATTTTTAAATTACTGTTAAAATGTAAAACATAAATATGTTTGAAATGTTGACAATTATTTCTCTAACTCCACTAAAATGCTGGCAAGGTTGTACTTACAGATGTAGTAATATTTTAAAATTAAAAACAAATTAATTACTTGTCACTTCGGGGACAGAGCTGAAATAAGAATAAGCAATAATTTTAGATAAATTTATTTCAGCCACCTCTCCTTTAATATAGTAAAATTAAGTCAAATAATACTTTGAAGTAGTACTTTCAGAGTGACCTGTACTACTTCTAGGAACATAATTTCCCAAGTGTCTAAAGTTTACGTGAATACTTTTAACTAACCAGTGCTAGCCTAAAATGGATTCCCACCTCTTGCTTTGCAAAGTTGTGCTCTTACTTATTCTTGTTTAAAAATATTACGGATTATTTATTTTTTTATATTACTAGCTTGATAAAATCAACTTGCAATTAGAGGCTTTTCAGACATAAAGCAGTAAACAAATCCTACTTGACCTTGCTTAGTCAAAACAGGATGCAGAACTGGATTTTGGAATCATACTGATCTGAAGTTGCATGAAAGATTAAAATAATCTGGATGGTAAATGAATTTACATACTTTGTCTTCCTCCTGACTCCAAATAAGTGATCATTGACAAAGAATACCAAACATAAAAGTTGCTAGAGTTCACACAGCTTTACTGAAGATTTATTCTGGCATAATTCCATACATAATAATGTTGTCAGATCTGTACTTGTCTGCTACTTCACATTATCCAAACTAAATTTCAACTTTGGGGTGACAGAAGACAGCTACTTAGGAAGACCAAGTCTTTTTATTGTCTAAGACAGAGAGCTGGCACAGTCACCAATTACAAAGAGGCATCAGGAAAGAAACTGCAGAGTGCAGTTCCCGAGAACAGTCTTTCTGTGCTTTTTTTGTTTGTTTGCATGTTTGTTTTTCTGCATCAGGACAGAAAATGGTGCGTTCAGTTTTCTGTTGTGGGTAAGGGATGATCAGGGATGGCATTCCAAATCTAACACCTGTTTCCCACAGCTGCAGAGCTGGCACATACTGCTCAAACTGCACTCTGTGTTGCATATTGAGATCAAACAGTGGATTGGGTCATTTTTTTCTTAATTAAACCTTAAGCATGGATTTTGGACATGGTTCTAAACCATGAGTTATGCACAAATGGCAGAGTAAAATACATTTTTCTTCAAAATTAGGAATGTCCTGATAGGAAATCAATCAACACATAGAAGTGAAAATCATCATCTTTTTGAGTAACGTTTTTGTTCATCATTGCTTCAACAGTGTATGTTCTTCCAGACCAGTAGAACTGAATATATGTCTTGGAGACATCTACATATTTAGCTCTTTCAGAAGCCTGATGGGGGCCACAGTACCTCTGTTCAAAAGATGAGCAGCTCAATGAGAAGGAACATCTTACAGGAGCCAGGGTGGAAGCACAGAAGGGTGGTATGGCCTGGGGATTTCCTGTCTGTGCATGCAAGCACAGGTGATTGCTTTACAGCACTGCTGTGCAATTCCAGTAACACTACATGGCAGCAGGTGGCTGCTTCCCTAAGGGGCTCAGAGGAGGGAGGATCTCAAAGATTTCTTGTCACCTTGGAAAACATAATTTTAGACTGTCTTGCTAATAAATGAAGTATAGCTTAAGGCAGCGGGACTTACCCTTCAGATACAATTTCAGTCTGAAAACTTTAGGGATCTCTTGTCTGGTCAGGTATGTAACATGATTGTTTGTATTCAGTTTGGCCATGAAATAGTTCTGGTTGTAACTACGTGGAGGACCATATCAAAGGCCTCACAGAAGTCCAAGTAGATGATATCCCTAGCTCTTAGTCACTCCATTATAGAAAGCCACTGGATTAGTCAGGTATAATTTATCCTTTGCTGTTGGTCTGTTGACATTAAAAGTTTAAAGTAGGCATGAAATGTTCTTTTCAGTTTTGTACCACCCCTTGTATAGGAAATTATTCCAAACTTCATTTTCATTCATGTGTGGTGTGTATGTATCATAAGACTTCCCGTATTTCCTACTAGTAGACTTTTATGGGGGAAAAAACCAACCTAGACTGCAGAAGAGAATCTCCCTTTTGACTCCAAAACACTACCATATCCAGTCAAAATTATACATAGCAAAGAAATAATTGCTGAATTGCTGTAAAACTTCTATTATTCCTGCCCCCAGCCAAGATACCTTCATCAAAATCATGATGCAAATCAAACTCAAAAACTACAGTGATGCAGTAGGTATAGAACACATCATATTTAAACTGAAGACAATATAAAATACCAATAAAAAAAAAGAGACTATATCAAAATTACATACTTAATTGCTTAGGAAGCTCCCTTTCTCTCTCCCCCCACACCAGATGTCAACATTAGAGTAAATAGACCCTACCCTCCATTTTCATTGAACAGATATTTTCCCCAAAAAACATTTGATTATGGAATATCTCTCTGGCTGATAGTTGTGTGGATTCACAACACTGTATAAGATGTAGATCATGTAAAACACACCTGCTTTTGTTCATAGGAAAAATACAGAAAACAACTGTAAACTCGAATCTTTTCATATTTTTTTTCTTTTAATTCCCCTCAGGCAAACCTTACTAATATTAGTAATTGTTCTTAAATTGTTGGCAACTGTTGGGAAATAGTATATGTGAAAACTGAATGCAAATGGTCCAGTCAGTTTTAATTGTTGTACACTGCTGCTATTGAACACTGTTTTTGTAGAAACAGTATGCAAATTATAACAGAAACCAGATAGTTAAAATTAGTCCAGAGCATATTCAGTGGTTTTTCATTCTCCTATTTGTAAGTTAGTCTTTTGAGGTTAAGCCTGGCAAATTAGAATCAATCACACGCTTCAGCCTAAAGAAATTTTTTGTGGAATATTTTTCTTTAATAAATTACCAGCTTCCCATAAGGCAGTAAAATTCATTGATATCTAGATATAAGTGACATAAGATTGGTTCCCTGGCTCTTCTTTTGTTAGTACTCCTGCTGTATAAATATCTTTAATTAGATTTCTCACAATAGAAATAAATTTTCATATTAAACAAAGCCACATTTGCTGTCTTTCTGTAGCTTCCTAAGGGGAAGCAGATATATGGATAAAATAATCCATCATTAGTAATAACTGTGAGTAAAACATACAATTTACATAGAGGCTGAGAAAGGGTACGCAGCTGGCTAAGTTTGGGAAGGCCATGTAATGCTTTCAGCTGAACATGCTGCCAATGCGAGCTGGGGTCATCAATCAATTTGACACTCTACTGATCTTAAATACAAAACTGTGAAAAAGTTCGTAAGTGGAAAATAACAGATAAAAACTATAATTGATACAAAACACAGAGAACAACTCAGTGTTAGATCTTGCACTTCTAAGTAAATAGCAAAGCACGAAGAAACAAGATACTGTCTTGAAATCTCATTTTAATCATTTTTAGAGCATTTCTCAAGACCATTTTGTACCACATCAGGCTACTTTGACAAATAGGACTTTTTTTGAAACAAAAAACCCCATCTCCCTCAAGAACATATTCAGAAGAAACTGTGGAAAATCTTTGCTGAAAAACTGAAATTTCTCATTTAAACAGTTTTCAAAAGTTTGATATGTTTTATTGTTTCACAATTCCTTTACAATGGCTTTGTATGTAACATAAAAATGAAGATTTATATGACTTTCCTAAAAGGTCATAACAATAAGCAAAAGGAGCAGATTTTCAGTAGCAACAGACATTCAGAAAAAAACTTTGAAAGAAGGAACATTGACTTATTTATTTGTTTTCCATTTTTATTTCTATTCTCTTTCCACACTTAAGGCAGACAGTTGCTGCCTAACTGTCTGACTGTGAAATGTTTATGATAAAGCCAAAAATGGAAGGCACAAATTTATGGCAATTGCTCAGATTTGAACATGATGTTCCTTCATTAAGACAGACTGAGTAGTTTGACTACTGTATATAACTGAGTTTACTGTTTAGGAAAATTCATAAATTATTACAATACAATGAAGAAAACCAATAATGGCTATTACACTTGCAGAAGGTATAAGCCTTTGATTATCATCTCCTCTATAGTTGTGTTCTTTAGCTGTCACTAAATATAAAGCAAATAACTCCCTAGTCTTGTTACAGTTAAAGAAAATAATTTCTTGATACTAATAGTTCTTTCTGCTCTATCCAATGGATTAGAATGAGATGCTAATCTACTATAATATAGTAGGATACTATCCAATAGAATTAGTACCCTGTTGCTAATTATTCATCATTTGAAAATACAAGATAATTTTACTGCTGCTTCTCTAAAAGCAAACCTTTTGCTTTTGATGGGATGAGTTCAGAGGTGGAAGTGAGGTAGTAGGAGAAGTCAGTTAAGATTAAAATGAAGAACGTTGCATAAATGAATGTACAGACGTGGCTATATTCTAGGGTCATGTCAAAAAGTCTAACTGTTCCTGAGCCACTACATTTTAAACAGAGATTTTATAACATTATTGCTAACTCCCAATGCACTGGGATGTTTCCTCTTGTTTTTTTGTGCTTTTAATTTAACATGGTTTAGATCTTAATAAAGGAATTTTCTCATTCTTGTTTTTTGTTTCCATCACTGTGTAGTCTGGATTAATATATTGTTTCAAACCAAATAAAAAGAGAAAGAAAATTAAGTACAAATAGAAGTGAAGTACAAAAATAAAACTTCGTATGGCAGCTGAACAACATGGTGTTGGACCTCTTAGAACCAAATTCAATGGACTTACATTTCTTGATTGGTAGAAAGTTCACTTAGTTTCTGGGATTGGTTCTAAAACCAGATATCTTGGCAATGTTTGAAGAAAGGCAACAGTTAGTGAACTGGGGGGAAAAGTTATTTTTTCAAATATAATTTTGCAATTTCTTATGCCAGCAGGCAGCTGATTCAGAGGAGGGAAAACAAACAAACAAAAAAACCCCATCAAACCTTCACTTTCATGTAAATAAAGTTGTCCTTTTTTACTTCTAGTATTGTAAAGAAACCCATGACACCTCTGCCTCTAAATTTGAAAAAATATATTAATCAAAAACTTGGATGTGTAGACACCTATTACTATATATATTGATGTTATTTTTGTTACAGAATGAGTTCAACAAAGGCAGAAGAAGCAACATCTTATGCCATTCTGTCTTTCACAAGCTATTCATACTTTCTAGAAATGTTATGATAGTTGGATTTTGATGAATTTATGCCACACAATTTAATGAGATCTTTTATTTTAATGTTATGCAGATGTCCAGTGTTTTGTTCTCTCTCTCAGACAGACATTGGGCCAGAACAATTGAGATGTGTTCACATTCCCAGTGATTTAGCTTGCATCCATCTCTAATTCTCAAATTTTCCTTTTCTCACAAATTTTTAGTTTTTATTTTTGTTGGCTTTCTTTTTTTTTCCTATTTTTTTCCATACATAATTCGTAATATCCCTGTAGCATAACTCCTTATTTTTGAGATTCAATTTGTGTCAGCAAGTCATCTTTTCTTTCCACAGAATATTTCAAGGCAAATTAAGATCTAAGTTCTTCTTTGAAACCTATCTCCTGTTTCCACTAAAGTTGATGGTAATATTGATGTATTCATTCTGAACAGCAGCTGGCCTTTACATACTAAAACTTGAGCAGTTGTCTCTGAATTTCAACATCTGAATGGCACTGAAGTTCCTAGAATGACCATCTAGAACTGGGATAAACTTTCTTAGAGTCTCTTCCTCAGCCACAAACCTAAAGGGAAACTCCTTTGACCGTTAACTCACCTTAGTCGTGTTGAGGCCAATTTCTAGTCTTTCTGTAATCAACTTTAGGCCTCAGCAATGTCATAACTGGAGATACTTAAGAGGATTGTCAGTCTGACCTTGATACCAGGGAAGGTCATGGAACAGGTCATCTTGAGTGCCATCACAAGCCACATAATGGACAACCAGGGGATCAGGCCTAGTCAGCATGGGTTTATGAAAGGCAGGTCATGCCTGACGAACCTGATGTCCTTCTATGACAAGATGACCCGATTATTGGATGAGGGAAAGGCTGTGAATATTGTATACCTGGACTTACTAAAAGCATTCGATACTGTCCCCCATAGAATTCTTGTGGAAAAACTGGCTGCACATGGCTTGGATGAGCATACGATCCACTGGACCAAGCACTGGCTGGCTGGAAGGTCCCAAAGAATGGTGCTCAGTGGATTTAAATCCGGCTGGTGGCCGGTCACAAGTGGTGTGCCTCAGGGCTCAGTGTTGGGACCATTTCTGTTTAACATTTTTATTCACGATCTTGATAAGGACATAGGGTGTATCATCAGCAAGTTCGCAGATGACACCAAGTTAAGCAAGGGTGTTGATCTGCATGAGGATGGGGAGGCTCTACAGAGAGACTTAGATAGATTGGATGATTGGGCCAATGTTAATGGTATGAGCTTCACCAAGGCCAAGTGCCAGGTTCTGCACTTGGGCCACAATAACCCCATGCACCACTACAGGCTTGGGAAACGTGGCTGGAAAGCTGCCTGGCAGTAAAAGACCTGGGGGTTCTAACTGACAAGCGGCTGAATATGAGCCAGCAGCGTGCCCAGGTGGCCAAGAAAGCCAATGGCATCCTGGCTTGTATTAGAAATACCGTCACCAGCAGAAGTAAGGAGGTGATTGTCCCCATGTACTCAGCACTGGTGAGGCCACACCTTGAGTATTGTGTCCAGTTCTGGGTTCCTCAATACAAGAGAGATATCGAGGTGCTGGAACGAGTGCAGAAGAGGGCAACAAAGCTGGTGAAGGGCCTGAAGAATAAATCTTATGAAGAGGAATTGAAGAGCTGGGACTGTTTAGTTTGAGGAAGAGGAGGCTGAGGGGAGACCTCATCACTCTCTACAACTACTTGAAAGGACATGGTAGAGAGGTTGGTGCTGGTCTCTTCTCACAGGTAATTAGTGACAGAATGAGAGGGAATGGCTTCAGGATCCATCAGGGTAGGTTTAGACTGAACACTAGGAAAGAATTTTTTCACAGAAGGAGTAGTCAGGCATTGGAAAAGGCTGCCCAGCAAGGTGATTGAGTCGCCATCCTTGGATGTGTTTAAGCGTCGTTTAGATGTGGTGTTGGGGGATATGGTGTAGGGGAGAACTTTGTAGAGTAGGGTAGATGGTTGGACTCGATGATCCCAAGGGTCTTTTCCAACCTAAATAACTCTATGATTTCTTTGCTGAACTTCAGCTTCACTGGTCAGGCTCAGTCTGAGATGCATTAGAAAACACTAGATAGTAAGTTCTTAAGAAAATTTACTCAAAAAATGAGTGTTATCAAGTTCTGAGTTGGAAAATTTGATTCCCTACCAGAGACAATGTAAATGTAAAATGATAGCATATAAAAGCCTAGCTATATTAAAAATGAGCTGTATAAATAAAGTATAGTGTGTTTTGGTGATCCTATACTCCTTTTTTTTATGCCTTGGCATGCCATTGTGTTGTGTTCAGACTGTAGTAACAGCTAGACACCTCAGCTCTGCTGTGTGTGAGATAGAACAAGCACACTGCAGAGAGTCTATCCACCCTAACCTAATCCTCTGTGACCTGTTTCATTTATGGTTATCCTGAATACATAAATAAAACATGATCCAAAAATATAAAGGACTTGTTCATTTTTATTTCACAAAATCTCTTTGGTATCCATTTTTTACTTGTCAAATATTGTTTGAACTTTTCAGGGCTGCAAGCAGTGCCAGTCTGTTTTCTGGTATTTCTTTGACTGTTCCTATGTAAAATATACTTTTTCATAAGGAACATGCAACACAAAACCTGTAAAAACACTCAACACTTCAATTTTTTTTAATTAGAAATTTGTTAGAAATTATTCCAGTTATGGAGTCAGAGTAACAAAGTTGCAGTATACTTCCCTGCACAAACATTAACAGTTTTTGACACCTCAGCACATGTATTTATTGTGAGGATAACTTACCATCTGGGTTTTTCTGTCTTTCTTATCTTGAGCAGATCCTTGGTTTTAACAAAAGAAGAATGCATTGCTATTTTATTGTATCTTACTGCCAGTCATTTTCTGAGTTGCATTGTTAGAAATGCATTATAAAAACTTTTTATTTTCCTCTTAATATAGCATTTAGGAGAACAATTCAAATGGCCAGAAAGACAGGAGATAAAAATGAAATGGTTGGAAAGTTACTCCCTGGGGAATTACAATGTGAAGATTATTATTAATACCCACTAACATCAAGACCATACCTTCTGAAATCCATGTCTTTAAAAAAAAAAAAAAGAAAAGGCAAAAAGACTCCAAAGATTCCAAATCTTTTGAATTTAACAGAATCTTTTTGGTTAGCTAAGGAATGACCTGGAAGTGCCCCAGGGTGAAGACAAAAAAGACAAGGTAGGAATCAAAATCTTTTAACAAACTGTTAACTCTTCAGTGTGATAATGGGAAGGGTTGTATCTGATCATTAGGGCTGAAGCTAGAACTTCAAGGTTGTCTTTTGTTGTGCTATTCCTCTCCATCAATTCACTCTTCATTGGGAATTTGTAAGTGGACATCAGTCAGGCAGTTTGAAAAGCAGCAATGTGTTTCATTGTTGAGTAGGCTACTTAATAAACTCCCCCTGCTTCTCCCCACATATAAATGGAGCATCATCTACCATCACCGTCTCACCCAATGAAAACAAGTAAGAACTGTTCTGACCTTTCATATCCTCGGTCTTGCCTGTTCTCTATACCAGAATACTTAAAGTCCTGTGAAATCTTTGCATACTTTTTCTACCTGGATGTGGCAGATACAGGGAGCCCCTAATCTACTGTAATCTACTGATTACAAATTTTCAGTGCTTTTGGATTATGAAGACAGTTCTTGATATCTGTAAACCAGGAAAAACTTCATTTAAGAGCTTGATGTAGAATAGTAAGTGTACTACGTATCTTAGCAGTTAATATAGGATTTTAGAAATGTGAGTTGGCTTTGTTCATCAAATTGTACCACACATACACAGGCCGTACTATACTCAATCACATCAGTTGTATACAATAAGGTTACTTACAGGATATGTTAATACTACTGTCAAAATCAAGTTTGTATATGCAGATACCTGCAGGTTCTCATGCACAATATGAATAGATTTGAACTATCTAACCTGAGTATCCTTGATGGGAATAGGCAATTCTCATTGTTTGCTGAGCTTGGTAGACTGGACATCCCTTATTCATATTCTGTGTCTTTGCTTGCAGAACTGTGTGAAGTTCTGCTGCCATTCCCACAGGAGTTAATTAAAATATTTGGTCTATTTCATTTAATGTAAGTTTCATACTCTTGAGTTTTACATTTACATGAAAGCAGAAACAGCTCCATTTCCTCATTACTTTCATCTGAGGCCAGCAGTGCCTGTATGTTTTTCTTAAGATTTGGTCGGTACCAAGTTGACTCGGTTATGTTGAAGGTTAGTAAACCCAGGTCAAGTTTCAAGACTGGCTTAGTGCTGTTTGTACACAAGTGGTTACTGCAAAGAGAGAGTTACCAGCGTTGCTGCTGAATGAAGGGAAATTATTTGTTTCCACCATCCTGACACAGATATGCTGAGACATGCTGGCCCCACTGGAACACACTTGAGGTCTTATGGGGATGAGCCGAGGGCACCTGAGATAACAGAAGCCAAGAGCGAAACACTAGTGAAATACCTCAAAGGAATTAAGGTTGTTCCTCTAAAAAGTGACACAGTCAAAAGCCCAGCTGAAGTGCCTCTACACCAATGAACACAGCATAGACAGGAGGAGCTGGAAGCCACCATGCAGCTAGAAGGCTGTGACCTAGTTGCCATTATGGAAACCTGGTGGGATGAATGCCATGACTGGAGGACAGCTATCAATGGCTACAGGCTGTTCAGAAGTGACATGCAAGGAAGGAGGGGCAGAGACATTGCCCTTTACATCAAGAAATGAATAGAGTGTGAGGGGCTGTCTCTGATGAATAGATACGAGCTGGTTGAAAGCTTATGGGTAAGAACTAGATACTGAGGCAGCAAAGGCAGCCTTGTGGTTGGAGTCTACTACAGGCTGCCCAATCAAGGAGAGCCTATTGACGAAGCCTTCTTACTCCAGCTACAGAGGGCATTGTGCTTGCAGGCTCTTGTCCTGCTGGGGGACTTCAACATCTGCTGGAAAAGTAGCACAGTGAGCTGTAGGCAGTCCAGGAGAATCCTGGAAGGCATGGAGGATGACTTCCTAGGCCAGGTAATAAACAACCCTACCAGAGAGGGTGCGACCTTCTGGCCTCCAAGACAAGTGACCTAATCAGTGACGTCAAGACGTCAAGCTTGGGTTGCAGTGATCATGACCTGGTGGAGTTCACAGCCCTGAGGGATATAGGTCAGATGAAGAGGAAGGTCAGGACCCTGAATTCTAGGAAAGCAGCATTCCAGCTGTTCAAGGAGTTAGTCACTAGGACCCCCTGGGAAACTGCCCTCAGGGACAAGGGAGCAGAACAGAGCTGGCAGATCTTTAAGGACGCTTTCCATAGAGCATGAGAGCACTTGATCCCCAGGTCTAAGAAATCAGGAAAGGAAGGCACGAGACTGGCATGGCTGAGTTGAAACCTGCTGGTCAAACTAAAGGGCAAGTGACATGCAAGGAAGGAGGGGCAGAGACATTGCCCTTTACATCAAGAAATGAATAGAGTGTGAGGGGCTGTCTCTGATGAATAGATACGAGCTGGTTGAAAGCTTATGGGTAAGAACTAGATACTGAGGCAGCAAAGGCAGCCTTGTGGTTGGAGTCTACTACAGGCTGCCCAATCAAGGAGAGCCTATTGACGAAGCCTTCTTACTCCAGCTACAGAGGGCATTGTGCTTGCAGGCTCTTGTCCTGCTGGGGGACTTCAACATCTGCTGGAAAAGTAGCACAGTGAGCTGTAGGCAGTCCAGGAGAATCCTGGAAGGCATGGAGGATGACTTCCTAGGCCAGGTAATAAACAACCCTACCAGAGAGGGTGCGACCTTCTGGCCTCCAAGACAAGTGACCTAATCAGTGACGTCAAGACGTCAAGCTTGGGTTGCAGTGATCATGACCTGGTGGAGTTCACAGCCCTGAGGGATATAGGTCAGATGAAGAGGAAGGTCAGGACCCTGAATTCTAGGAAAGCAGCATTCCAGCTGTTCAAGGAGTTAGTCACTAGGACCCCCTGGGAAACTGCCCTCAGGGACAAGGGAGCAGAACAGAGCTGGCAGATCTTTAAGGACGCTTTCCATAGAGCATGAGAGCACTTGATCCCCAGGTCTAAGAAATCAGGAAAGGAAGGCACGAGACTGGCATGGCTGAGTTGAAACCTGCTGGTCAAACTAAAGGGCAAGAAGTAAATGTGCAGGCTGTGGGAGCAGGTACAGGTATCCTGGGAAGAGTATAGGAACAGTGCCCATGGTCAGGAAGGCCAAGGTGTGTCTGGAGCTGATCTCGAGAAGGGACACAAAGAATAATAAGAAGGGTTTCTATAGGTATTTCAGTCAGAAAGGGAAGGTCAAAGACAGTGTACCCCTACTGATAAGCAAGACTGGCAAACTGGTAACAATGAATGAGGACAAAGCTGAAGTACTCAAGTTTTTTGCCTCAGTCTTCACTGTCAACCTCTCTTCCCACACCTCTCCAGTGGACAGACTGCAAAGTGGGGACAGAGGGATCAAATCCCTCCCACGGAAAGAGAAGATCAGTTTTGTGACCACCCGAGGAACGTGAACATATAGAAGTCTATGGCACCTGATGAGTTGCATCCTAGAGTCCTGCAGGAATTGGCTGATGTTGTTGTGAAGTCACTCTGCATGGTATTTGAAAAGTCACAGCAGTGAGGTGAAGTCCCTGGAGACTGGAAAAAGGGAAGCGTTGCACCTATTTTTAGAAAGGGCAGAAAGGAGGATGCTGGGAACTACCAGCCTGTCAGCCTCACCCCTGTGCCTGGGAAGATCATTGAACAAATCTGTAAGCTATGCTAAGAAACATGGAGTTTAGGGAGGTGATTCAAGGCAGCCAGCATGGCTTCTGTGGCAGTGTGCTCTCCCCTTTCCCCTCCTCTTCTTCCTCTCCAGCTCCTGCTCAAGCCATACCCATTAGCAGGAGTTGTGATGAGTTGCACCTGGACTTTGGGGGATGGCTTGCAACACAGCCAAAACACTGTCTGGAGTGGGGACATAGATATTTTATTCCCATGCAAATATGACTATAGGTCAATCTTACTCTATACACAGTGGATAGCCCAAGAGCCCTTTGAGCTCTCCTGCATGGCAGTGGGCTGCACGTCAGGATCTCCCCTTGTGTGGAGATGCCCCCTTAAGGTTTTCCTCCTTGAGGGTAAGAGATTCCTTGCCTCAACAGATCTTTGGTAAGTGACCAATACCATGCTAAACTTTGAAATCTTAGCTAAGTGGTATAAAGGATTTGGTGAACATATGTAATCCTTTAGACATAAACCACTGACCAAGTCTGGGACTAGAATTGGATGCATCCACATCCAGACTCCTCTCTGAGAAGTAGTTTAGAAAGCAAGAGGGTCCTTTCTGAACCTCGTGACTCAACAGGAGGGTGTCCCTGACAGTTTCTCTGACCCTGTCCTTTATGCAGTAAATAACCACGTGTACCTTGCCATCCAATCTCGTAAAACACTCTAGCATTCACTACTAATGTTGTTAAATCACTGTTTTATATTAATAAATATTTCACTACTTCTCTCTTATGAGTGAAGTTAATCACTCCACTCACAACAGCTTTCCAAAGGGCAAGTCCTGCCTGAGCAACCTAGTGGCCTTCTATGGCGTAGTACCTGACTACATCAGCAGATAAGAAAGAGCGATGAATGTCATTTATCTGGATTTCTGTAAGGCCTCTGTCATGATCCCCCACAATGTCCTTCTCTCTAAATTGGAAAGATATGGATTTGACAGGTGGACTGTTGGTGGATGAGGAATTGGCTGGATGGTTGCATACAAATGAAATTGGTCTATGTCTTAATGTCCAGACGGAGATCACTGATGAGTGGTATCTCTCAGGGGGCTGTATTGGGACCAGTACCATTTACCATCTTCATCAATGACATAGACAGTGGAACTGAGTGCTCACTCAGCAAGTTTGCAGATGACACCAAGCTGAGTGGTGCAGCTGAAATGCCTGAGGGATGGGATGCCATCCAGAAGGACTTGGACAAACTGGAGAAATGGGTCTGTGTTGAAACTCATGAGGTTCAACAAGGCCAAGTGCAGGGTCCTGCACCTGGGTTGGGAGAACTCCCATTATCAATACGGCTAATGGATGAAGGGATTAAGATTACCTCTGAGCACTTAAGATAAGGACTTGGGGGTACCAGTGGATGAAAAGCTGGACATGAACTAGCAATGTGCATTTGCAGCCCAGAAAGCCAGCCACATCCTGGGCTGCATCAAAAGAAAAGTGGCCAGAAAGTTGAGGCAGGTGGTTCTGCCCCTCTGTTCTTCTCTGGTGAAACCCCGCCTGAAATACTGAGTCCAGCTCTGGGGCATCCAACACAAGAAAGACATGAATCTGTTGAAGCGAGTCCAGAAGAGGGTCACTAAGATGATCAGAGGGCTGGAGCACCTCTCCTGTGAAGACAGTCTGAGAGAGTTGGTGTTGCTCAGTCTTGAGAAGACAAGTCTAGGGAGATCTTATAGCAGCCTGTCAGTGCTTAAAGAAGGCTTATAAGAAAAGTGGGGACAAACCTTTTAGCAGAGCCTGTTGTGATAAGACAAGGAGTAACGGTTTTAAACTAAGGGAGTATAGATTCAGGCTAGCTATAAGGAAAACATTTTTTACAATGAGGGTTGTGAAACACCAGAACAGGTTGCCCAGGGAGGTGGTAGATACACCATCCCTGGAAACATTCAAGGTCAGATTGATGGAGCTCTGAGCAACCTGATCTAGTTGGAGATGTTCCTTCTTATTGTAGAGGAGTTGGACTAGATCACCTTTAAAGGTCCCTTCCAACCCAAAATATTCTGTGATTCATGATTCTGTTATACATACCTGGTTCTTTAAAGGACTGTGGCCAGTACATTGCAACTGGTATCTCCTGTTCCTGCTGCTGCAGTTTGAATAGCTGCTAGTCACCATTATCAGCTCCCTCTAGACAGCTAGTCAACACCACCAGAACACAGGCAGTTACATCTGCTGGTTTTTGTGGCTGAATTGTCTTTGATTTGCAACTGGAAAAAGAGGAAATTGCTTGCAGCGAACTTTTCATTTCATAACTGTTTGTTATGTAAAGCCTGTTAACAGTACCAAATTATTCAGCAATGTTATTACACAGCCCCATGTTCTTTAGGGGACAGGGTTTTTTTTGTTTAGCTCTTAGGTTGTCACCCTACCATACATAGAGACAGTGCAACATTAGGTCTTGAGATCTATTGTAAACAATAGAGATATAAATATAGACCCCAAATATATCTGAAAGCCAAAGAAAAAGAATGCAGCTTTGGTTTATCTTCTATCTCCAAAGAACAAATGTACAGTATATTAACAATAAAAGCATGTGACATGTTTTTCCTTGTTTACCTAATAAATTTATTAAGCTACTGATGGAAAATTGCTTTAGTTAAAAGGTATACTAAATATATAGAGTACATAAATCATTAAACATGAGAATAAACTTTATTTTGAAATATTTTGTCCAAATAACTTTAAAAACTTTAATATATTGCAAATAATTTAGTTACCACAAAATGCAACATTATAGAAAAGTGAAAAAAAAAACACCTTCATAATCTCAGGGTCTACATCCTTCCTGTGTCACTTCCACTGACTGATCTAGAGGACAACACAGTCTAAAACATATATTTATGACTTCCAGTTTCCAAAAATCTCTCTTGAGATTGAAGGTGTTTTCTCTCAGCTCACACTAAAAGTATGACCAGAGAGCCCTCCTTGCTGGATTCTTGATATCAGTGACAGCGTGAACTGCTGCTCAATGAGCATGTAAAATTATGTCTTCTGCGCAATCATAGGTTGATCAGTACAGACTATCTGGAACATACACATGAAATGATCCTATAAAAAAAAGGCATATTAAAGCTCTGTGTAGATAGAAAGGTAGGTGTATTTTTCTTGTCATTTGCACTTTTTTTTTGGTCTTCTTTTGGATATCTGTTACTGGGATCTTTTTGTATAATCTTCCATCAGTAATGGAACACCATCCAACCTCCAACCTCCTGTTCCTAGGCCAGGAACAGGAGAGGCAGTCCCCTTGGCTTAGTTTCTCCCTACACCCTGGGCTAGAAGTGTTGTACTGGTTTCCACTAAGGTAGAGATAATCCTCTTTGACAACACAATGGTTGCTGTGTTTTCAGATTTGGTATGAAAGAAATGGCAATAATGCATATTGTTTTAGTCATTGCTAAGTGATGTTTATACTAATCAAGAACTTATTTCAGCTTCCCACAGAAGCTGAAAGCAACATAGACAGAACAGTGGAATGGCTAGTGGGATATGCTGTACCATAGCCATTATGTTTGGTATATAAATGGGGTTTGGTATATAAATGGGGGCTGGCTCGGAGGGGAAAGGATCTGCAGTCACTGCTTGGGTCAAGCTAGACAACCAGTTCTTGTATAGTTTATCATCATCATCATCATCATCATCATTATTAATTATTTTCCTTTTCTGTTATTGTTCTGTTAAGCTGTTTGTATCTCAACCCATGAGGTCTTTTTTCCCTTTCCCCTCCTTTTTTTCCTCCTCTCTTGACACTCCTTGGGGGGTGAAGGGGAGGTGTGTGAGAGGCTGCATAGTTCTAGTAGAGGGCCAGGGTTAAGCCACAACAAGCGGTCACACGTGTTGCAGCGCAGCACTGTCTCTGGTGGAAATGCAGAGAAATGAGCACCAGGGGATTAGTGTCAACCAGGTTTCCCCTTTTGCATGGAAGTGCCATGGAAGAGCAAGTTGATACAACACTCTGACTGACCTGCTCTGTGCATGGCAGTGGTCCAGAAACCCCAAAGGTGCCTTCAAGAGTGGCCTCTGTTTCTGTGACACTCTTTGTAGAAAAGTATCCTATGAAACTGATTCAGGAATAACAATGGAAATATCACTTTGCCACCACTGTGAAGCTATAGGCAGCATCATAATTCATCCCTACATTGAAGGCTGACTCCAGGAACCCAAGTGTCACAAATATTAATAACACAAACAAACAAACCAATAATGCCCACGGGTTAACAAAATCACATCAAGAATGGAAAAAAAAAAAAAAAAACAGGCTTGCTGTATTTTCTTTCCCAATGAACTTTTGTGTGACTTAGAAGAAGATGAACATTATCTGTTTTCTGATTATTACCTTCAACATTAACTCAGTGTGAAAGGGACTTCGGGTTTATCTTCTCCTTCTCTTTTTGTACATCCAGGAATGAGGCTGAATTACAGGAGGGATGACAGATACTGTGACAGCTAGAGTTAAATGTGCCAGTAAAGATTTGTACTTTTAGATAGAAGGTCCCAGAGTCAACAACTGTTACTGGCAGCCAGTCCAGGAAATAAACATTGTCCTCAGCAAGCTGCTTTGCATCTTGCAGGCAGGAGCACACTGTATCTGAGTGCACAATCTATAGAAGGAAGATGATAATATATATTGCATAATGCTGCAATAAAGTGTGTAAAAATGGCTTAAAGTATTCAAAGGAAGGGGCTGTTGAAATGTTATCTGCTGTTATCTGACACTCAAGATGATATTATTACTATGCCTGGCAGTATTGGATCCTTTACACTATTGACTTTGATTATGCCTTACTAATGGCTGGCTCCTTTTCCATCTCACTGGCAATAGTTTCATTTTCTTACCTATACTTTTCTATCAAGTCATTCAGAAAAAGTCAAAGTTATATTCCAGAGCTGAGAAATGAGAATTACTCTCACTATCTAAAGAACTCATAAATGTGTCATATTCTCAGAATAGGTGTTCAGGAAATCAAGACTGATTTCATCCTTCTTTTACAATTGCTGAGAGGAGCCAAGCAATTCCATTCTCTCAGGCTGCTGGCAGGCACAGCAGCTCCACTGTCTCAGACACAGCTCCATCTAGAGCAGTATTCCTATGCTGGCCAAGTCCAAAAACCAGATTCCTGTAACAATGACTTAAATCAAGGAAAAGGTACAGTAAGATAGCTGTAGGTGGAGTATTTTAATTCCTAACTTTGGTGTGATTGTCTTTTTTTAGACAGGAAAAAGAAAGAAAAACACCAGGCAGGGCCTGAGATTGTAACCATATGGAGAATTGTAGATCAAGTAAGTTTTCAGTGAAGGGTTGCTGAAACGGGTAAGAAGCTGGTTTCAAAACCATGATTACTGAGGACTATTTTTTCATTACTACTTTTGCTGCAGACAAAAAGAGTTTCAATTTTCTGTAAAAGATCATTATTGTATCAAATTTTTGCCATTATTTTTATTTATCAAGCAACTGGTAGTGGCTCAAGACTGGACAGTATTTATAGTTGTTTTCTTTCTAGGCTTTCTTCTGCTTCAGGCCACTGCAAACAATGTGCCCTAAACATAAGTATCAGAAAAGTGCTTAATATCACAAACTTCAAAGATTTTTTAGTCTGATACCACTTCCTGGCAAAAAGTCCTTCTCCAGCTCTTCTATAGGCTCCCTTCAGGTATTGAAAGGCCGCTATAAGGTCTCCCTGGAGCCTTCTCTTCTCCAGGCTGAACAATCCCAGCTCCCTCAGCCTGTCTTCATAGGAGAGGTGCTCCATCCCTCTGATCATCTTCGTGGCCCTCCGCTGGACCTGTTCCAGCTGGTCCATGTCCTTTCTGTGTTGAGGACTCCAGAGCTGGACACAGTATTCCAGGTGGGGTCTCACGAGTGCAGAGTAGAGGGGCAGAATCACCTCCCGAGACCTGCTGGCCAGACTTCTCCTGATGCAGGACACGGTTGGCTCTCTGGGCTGCCAGCGCGCACTGCCAGCTCATGTTGAGCTTCTCATCCATAAGCACTCCCAAGTCCTTCTCCTCAGGGCTGCTCTCCAGTCATTCTCCCCCCAACCTGTATTTGTGCCTGGGGTTGCCACGTCCCAGGTGCAAGCCTGCACTTGGCTTGGTTGAACCTCATGCAATTCGCACGAGCCCACCTCTCCAGTCTGTCCAGGTCCCTCTGCATGGCATCCCTTCCCTCCAGCGTGTCAAATGCGCCACCAAGCTTGGTGTCATCAGCAAACTTGCTGAGGGTGCACTCTATCCCACTGTCCATGTCTCCAACAAAGATGTTAAATAGTACTGGTCCCAATACTGACCCCTGCAGAACACCACTCGTTACTGGCCGCCACCTGGACATTGAGCCGTTGACTTCCATTGGATGCGGCTGTCCAGCCAGCTCCTTATCCACTGAGTGCTCCATCCGTCGAATCCATGAGTTCCTAATTCTGAGACCAGGATGTCGTGTGGGACAGTGTCAAATGCTTTGCATAAGTCCAGGTAGAAGACGTCAATAGCTCTGCCCTTGTCTACCAAGATCATCTAGTCCAATCCCCCTGCCAAAGAAGGTCCACCTAGAGCAGGTTATACAGGAATGTGTGAGGGTGGGTTTTGAATGTCTCCAGAGATGGAGACTCCACCACCTCTCTGGGCAGCCTGTTCCAGTGCTCTGCCACACTCAAAGTAAAGATGTTTTTCCGTATTATTAGATGGAACTTCCTATGTTCAAGTTTGTGCCCGTTACCTCTTGTCCTGTCACTGTGCACCACTGAAAAAAGACTAGCCTCATTCTCCTGACACCCACCCTTTATGGATTTATAAGCACTGAAAAGATCCCCCCTCAGTCTTCTCTTCTCTGGACTAAAAAGATCCAAGTATCTCAGCCTATGCCCTTAAGAGAGATGTTCTGGTCTCCTAATCATCTGCTTAGCTCTTTGCTGTACCTTCTCCAGAAAAGAATGGAGTTATCACCTGGAGAAACATGGGAGGAAGTTAGAGAAAGATGAATTCAAGATCTAGACAAGATTTGGACACCATGAATGTTTCAAAGTATTCAGTGTGGAAATAAACATGAAAAGCACAAAGACAATGCCAAGCTTGTAGACAGTGGAGGGAGGCTACGATGCATACACATTTTATATTCCCAGGAAGTGAGTTCTCCTGAGAACAACAGTAATATGAGCTTGACTGAGGACTAAAACCTTGTAATGCAAAGACTGAGTATGGCTTTAACAGATTTTAAGTCTCTCAGTGTGTACATAAAGCATGAAAAGACTGTCACCTATACAACAGCCAAATTTGCCACTGTGTTGTTAAATCAATAGCAGTTAAATCACAGTGGGATTAGGAAGGCATCTGTAATGCATTACTGGCAGTGCTGAGGGGCAGAAGTGGACTGGCACAATCTAACTTTGTGCTAGCTATGTTTATAGGGAAAAGCAAGTATAGTTAAAAAACCCTTGAGCAACAAAAGGTGATGTCACTTAGACTTTATGAGAGCTGACATACAGGTTCACCTATGTAGCACTGCAAGACAGTAGACCATTTTGAAACAGCCCAACATAATGTGATAATATCATCATTAAGTGAAAGACTAGTTATTATGGGCCTTGGCCATCAATACAAGCAACTGTGTTAATGAACTGGACATGTAAATAGTAGTTGGAAATTCTAAACAGATTGCCTTACATACAGTTTGGGACTGCCAGAATGCATTCACCTTAGCCCTGCTGCAGTTGCCAAATCAAAGTGTTAACAAGAGTGTAAAGAAAATTCGTTACAGCCATTGAAAATAACACTCTGTAGTGAGAAAGGAATGGCAGAAATTGAGTCATAAAGAAGAGTCACGCCTTCTTAATATAAATGCACCTGTTAGATTAATTCCTTTTTATTAGTAAATAACACAAAAGAAAACATAAATTATTCAGGCAATAGACTGTTCTCTAAGAAATAATGGAATATGGGTCTCCAGACTCCCCACCCTTTAGTGCTAAGCTATGTGGCTGTGAAATGAACAGTTTCTTGGTGATGTGGATATTTAATTATGTTCTTGAAATGGAAGAGCCCTAACAGGAAAAACTGAAGAACTAGGTCTATAAAGCGGTGATTAGAACATATTGGTATAAAGTTAGTATCCTAATCTTGGTCTTGATGGTTATTCTGAGGCTACCATACTCCCTTATTTTTTAATGAAAAAAAAATCCTAATAGCTTTGTTTTGTTTCAGTTGTTGAAGAAAATGCTTAAAATTTAGAGCTCTTTATGAAATCACATTCTTGGGAACTAGCTATTCTTTCTAAGGATTTGCATTGATCCCAAGCTGCAGAATAGCACCTGGAAAAGAAGTTGCTACCTATTACTAACAATTGAGAACATGCTGCTTGATTTATCCAGGGAGCTGAAGTAACAGAAAGGCAGCAATCTGGTGCATTTGACAAAAAGTCTGTGAAAGACTTGTTGAGAGAGTGTGAATGTACTGAAAAGGAACTACTAGCTGTGCTCTTTGGAATGAAATGATCGTATCAAGGTAGATCTGCTTTGTGCCTCAGGTGAGGTTTGATCATGAGCTTCAGAAAGCATAATGAAAAAGCCACTGCTCAAAGCATCCAGGTGACTAAAATGCCTGTTATTCAGCTTCTAGAGCTGTCAGTTCAAGATGAGGCCTTTCCCCCCAGATCACCAGAAAAGTCACAATGTAGTGACCAAAATTGTGTCCTAGCTTACAGCACAGATGCCACTCCCTATCAAGAACATGAGATAGACTTCCGACATGATACAGTATATGCACTACTCTCATGAAAGACTATGCATAATTGAAAAACACTGGGATGATAGATAAAGACACTGTAGATGGAAGAGGCATCCTGTATGTCACAAAGTATTTCAGTACTTCTAATGTGCTAACAGTAACTTAGAAAACAAAATAGACCATAAAAGCAACGTTCTGTCTTCTGTGTCTAGAAGATAGCTAGAAGAAATAGATAGCTAAAATGATAGCTAGAATAGAATGATAGCTAGAAAAAAAGAAATAATAAAATTAAGAATAGCAAAGCAATGTAGCAACCTGGTACAAAAGAGGAGCAGAAGCTCTGAAGCCATGATAACAGATAAATTATTTTGGCTTACCATCTGAGAACCAAATAATGATGCAGCAAAAAATGTAAACTGCTCTAAAACATCGAATATATTCTACAGCCATCTGGATTAAGAACAGAGAAACAAAGTTAGAAAAGGGAACATATGGTAGTGTAGCCAGACAGCTTCAGCCACTCTGAAAACCTTCATCGTCTGTTGGTTTCTGTTAAAAGAGCTGGAAGAAAACTAAGCAGTATAGAGGACCAGTCCAATAGCACTCAAAAGAACATAACATAAACAAAATAAATTCAAATTTCTTATCAGCAGCAGTGACATAAGAAATGTAAATATTTTAAAGATCATGCACTGGAGGACAACCAGGCTTCACAGGCCACAGTAAAAAGACAGTAACACTTATGTCCCTGAGATGAGTGTGAAAATACATTTCAAAAATGACAAAATAACAACATCAAATGTTGAAATAAAAGATACAGCAATCCATCAGGAGATGCCATCAAGCAGTCAGTTATGCAAACCAACAATGTGGAAAGCAGTGGCTTTCAGTAGACCCTAACACTGCACCAGGACAAAGAGCTCCATCATTGCTTCGCACATGGTATAGGAAATAAAGCAATCGCCAACTGTGTAGAGACTGTGTAATAGACCGATGCTTCAAATCGTCTGAGTTTGTTCTCCAAAAATGAATTTCACTATAACTGTGACTGAATTTTAACCTATAACATGCGGTACAAGAAGGAGTTTCCTGAAATATTGCCTAGTGCTGTTTTGCTGAGTGTCTCTATTGCAAATTTTAAGTTAATTTATTTTTCAGCAAATCATCAGAATATAAGGTGTCAAACTGTAACAAAAGCCAATGTTTGAAAAATTCTAGTTTCTATAACAACTTAAAACATTTTAACCAAGTGGCTCTTGGGAAGAAAATGGACATGAATATTCTGTGTTACTTTATGGAATGGGTTGCTGTTATAGACATTTTTTTGCAGTCAATGGAAATATTACAAATAGATTCCCTAATTGAGCTTACTGGCTCTGTGAAGGCTCAGACATTCACATGCACACTGGCTTTTACTGAGTATATAGTAAATTATTTACAATAAAATGTTATTATACATCTAAACATATAGAAGTAGAAAAATCTACCCACAGCTATTGTATGCTCCAAAACACAGGGAATAAGAGCCAGCATGCAAGCAGTTTTCATGTAGTTATAATTATTTTGATACAGAATTAGAACGAATAACACAATGAAATTGTAAGAGTGAAATGTTCATAAGTTGTCATGCTTTGCTTAATCAGAGCTAAAATACAAAGGAGGGAAAAGCGGTGAGGATATGCAGGGGGAAAATTAGAAGGGCCAAGGCTCAAGCTGAGCTCATCTTGGCCACTAAAGTTAACAATATCAAAAAGGGTTTTTTTCGGTACATAAACAGTAAGAGAAAGATTAGGGATAAAGATTAGGCCCACTGATGAATGAGGTGGGCACCCTAGTAGTGGAAGACACGGAGAAAGCAGAGTTGCTGAATGCCTTCTTTTCTTCAGTCTTCACTGTTAGGACTGCCCCTCATGAATCTCTGGCCTTGGAGGCAAGGGGGACGATATGGAGAGAGGAAATTTTTCCTCTAGTAGAGGAGGACCAGGTTCAGGACCACTTGGCCAAACTGGACATTCATAAGTCCATGGGCCCTGATGGGATGCACCCGCAAGTGCTGAGAGAGCTGGCAGATGTTATCGCTGGGCAGCTCTCTATCATCTTTGAAAGGTCATGGAGAACAGGAGAGGTGCCTGAGGACTGGAGGAAGGCCAACATCACTCCAGTCTTCAAAAAGGGCAAGAAGGAGGACCCTGGGAACTACAGACCAGTTAGTCTCACTTCTGCCCCTGGGAAGGTAATGGAGAGACTCACTCTAGATGTCATCTCCAAACAAGTTGAAGAGCGGGGGGTTATTGGAAGCGGGCAACATGGGTTTACCAAGGGTAAATCATGTTTGACCAATCTGATAGCCTTCTATGATGCTATAACTGGTTGGTTGGATGAGGGGAAGGCAGCAGATGTCATCTACCTTGACTTCAGCAAGGCTTTTGACACTGTCTCCCATAACATCCTCATTGGGAAACTGAGGCAGTATGGGCTGGATGAGGGGACAGTGAGGTGGATTGAGAACTGGCTGTGTGACAGGACTCAAAGGGTAATGATTAATGGAGCAGGTTCAAGTTGGAAGCCTGTAACCAGTGGAGTCCCCCAGGGGTCAATACTTGGACCCGTGCTGTTTAATATATTCATCAGTGACCTGGACGAGGGGACAGAGTGTATCCTCAGCAAGTTTGCTGATGATACCAAACTGAAGATCTAGGGGTCCTGGTGGACAGCAAAATGACAATGAGCAAGCAGTGTGCTCTTGTGGCCAGGAAGGCCAACGGAATCCTGGGTTGCATAGGGAAGAGCGTGGCCAGCAGGTCAAGGGAAGTCATTCTCCCCCTTTACTCTGCACTGGTGAGGCCACAACTGGAATACTGCATCCAGTTCTGGGCTCCCCAGTTCAAGAGGGACAGGGAACTACTGGAGAGGGTCCAGCGAAGGGCAACAAAGATGATTCAAGGATTGGAGCATCTCCCTTATGAGGAGAGACTGAGAGAGCTGGGACTCTTTAGTCTGGAGAAGAGAAGGCTGAGGGGAGACATTGTTAATGCTTACAAGTATCTCAAGGGTGGGTTGAAGGAGGAGGGAGCCAGACTCTTTTCAGTGGTTGCCAGTGAGAGGACGAGGGGCAACGGGGACAAGTTGGAACATAAGAGGTTCCACTCAAATATGAGAAAAAACTTCTTCACAGTAAGGGTGACAGAGCCCTGAAACAGGCTGCCCAGGGAGGTTGTGGAGCCCCCTTCTTTGGAGATTTTCAAGACCTGCCTGGATGCAGTCCTGAGTAACATGCTCTGACAAGCTCTGGGTGGTCCTGCTTTAGCAGGGAAGTTGGACTAGATGATCTCTATGGTCCCTTCCAACTCTAAAAATTCAGTGAAATTCAGTGAAAATATAAATAGATGTAAAAGGTGAATGATGAATAGATGAAAAAGGTACTCAGGATGTGTAGAAATGTAAATAACACCAATAAAATATAAATAATGTAAAGAAAAACAATAACCCTGTTATAGTTAAATTGTTAATTTAACAATATTGCTAATTTAGAGTTTTAATGGATGAAAAATGGGATCACGCTCAGGTGTAAAGTGGTCTTTATTGGATTATCTGAGACTCTAATGGTTTGAATTTTTAAAATAATTTCCTTTTTCCTTTTGCATTAAGAAAATCATAGACACATGACTTGAATATGGATTTCCTAATACTCTAAATTTATATTATTCCTGAAATCCTAATTATCCTTCAATTACTTGAGGATAAATTGAGATGTAAGATAATAGCAAAATTATGAACTTGTTCAGAACTAATGTAGGTCCAGCATCTTTCTGTTAAGTTTTTATGTGGAGTTTGGTGCAATAATAAACATCATGAGATTGAAGACCATTGTAAAAAATTTTCCAGAAGTGCAAGCCCTATTTGAAGTATTAGTGTTGGAAGTTTGGAGAAAGGCAAAGTAAAGGTAAAGATAGACGATGACCAGATTTATGAATTCTAAGAGTGATGTTAGTTCATCTTCCTAAAAGGCTCTATTGTTATCTAGAATATGAAGATATTATGCTGTTCTACCATAACAGATGGTTTAGAAACAATAAATCAGAATGAATAAGACTATTCTCTAATTTTATGGGACTATACTTGTCATTGCTTATTGGATAAGCATGAATGAAAAATTAAATACAGATGTTTGTGCACGTGTGTGTGTCTGATGACTTGATGGTGAATAAAGAAACAGTATTTCCAGTGTAAGTCTCACTTAGAAAGACTAAGCCAGCATGAACTATCAGCTCAGTCTCAGTACATGTCATAACTGCAAAAATTCTAAATTTTCCCTTTTGCAAGCAGCCTATGTGTCTCAGTAAAAGCTATTGTGTTCAATATATGTCATAATATCATTGCAGAAGCAAATGTATCTAAATCTTACCTTACACCAGTGAAGTCACTAATTTGATAACAACATTTCTTGAAAGCCAATGAAATTCAGGGCCACCTTTGTGACAGAAACATTGCTTGCAGCTTTTCATCAGCTGTGGGTTGTTTTTAATGGATTTTTATGGTTTTTATTGAATTTGCTTTCAAAATCTCTTTATATCTGAAATGTTCATGGTGATCCTCACACAACAAAATTTTGTAAATAATTTATTTGTAAATAGTTGTTTGTAAATAATTGATATCAGAACTACTCTGATAAAAGCTCTGTAGACCAATTGTTCATTGCCTGAAAATATTCATCTTTTGTTTATTTTATATTTGTTTCAATCTGTTAATTTATTCCAAGTTTCCCCTTGAGTTGAGGGCTCTGATTTCTGCTTCACTTACAGCATCCTCTGTGGTATTCTCAGTCTTATCTAGATTACATTTTATAGAGAAAATTTGCAAATTAGCCTCTGCCAGCCTCTGCTACTTCACTGTAGGATACTCCAGTCTTAGTTGCTGCAATATAGATGTATATAACATACACTTTTTTCTGTTTAATACTCTGTGACTTAATTTTTTTATTAAGTTCTGCAGTTCATTTTGGTCCTTCCCAACTACACAGGACTGGTCATGTAACCAAGGAAGGTTTTCATTTTCTTTATTTCTTCTCTTTCAGAAATCAACATGAGATAGGTAGACTGAGAAATGAGTGGTGGAGTTAGCTGTATGTTACCACTGAATGTGTGTCAAATCTAAAAGACAAAGATTCAGATACACTTTGTTCCATCTGCAACATTAAGATTCTGTTGAAACCTGTGGAGATTTTTCCATTGAGAGCAGTTAGGAAAAAAAGGATTTGATAATATTCAAGAAGGCATCTGATTTGTTAGAAGCTTTGCTTCTCCACATGCAAAGATGCTGAATTTTTCTCCCCATCTCTTACATTTTAAACCATAGTAAATACATTTTTAAATTTTTTTTGTATAGTACCATTTAAACTAAGACAAAACCTGATCCAAGGCTGTTTATTGTGTGGGTTTGATATTTTCCTTGTTATTAAAATGATTGTTGAAGTGAAATCCAAGTGGAAATGTGAAATCACAGTATGTGGATTCCAATGGAATGTGAATATTATTGGTATTTGGGGTAAAATATATATAATTATATTCCTGACTTTTTAAATAGTTTTTTTTAAAAAGCATTTGCTCTCCTGTTACAATGGTTTGCACTATTTATTCCTTCTAGATCAAACTAAAGTTCTTTGGAAGTGACATCTTTCATTTTACTGTTCCTGGAAATCGTTACATAGCTTTTTCCCAGACAAGGCAGAGAAAATCCAGTAAATCCAAACTTTTTAATTTTTCACTTTATAACAACTTTTTTTTTTGTTTAAAAATGGAAATACAATGAAAAAATTAAGCAACCCTACAGAGAGGTGTTTCTAAAACACAGAAATGTTTGCTAGTCCTGAAATTAATTTTTTTATTTTTCATTTTTCTTGCCAAAAAGTCACCCAGCATGGCATAGAGTCAAATTTTGGTTTTTAATATTTTTTTTTTCTTTAGTTCAAAATACATTTGGAAATCCATTACTCAAGCGACCCTATCTGAAGTTGCTGGTTTTTAATTTCTTTGTTGATGGTCATCCATTAAAAGGAGTTCTGTTCCTTTTTAACAGATAACAATTCAAATCAGTTTTCTAGTCTATTATATAAACAGTGGTTAGTGTGATTGTGCAGAGCCACAGAGAGTTGGCTTTTTGTTGTCCTCCTCTTAAGAATCAGTCAGACCATCAAGAGAAGTGCATTGTGTGTAACACCTGTGTTATCTTCTTTACCACTGACACCAAGGATAGATCTTTCCCCTCCTTTGCGAAAAATCAGTGGAAATCTGAATTCTAGGTTCATGGTATTAGCTGAGAAATTTACTTTCTATCCTTCTCAAAATTTCAGCATTTCAAAATATAATTCTTGGTAATAAGGACAAAATACAACCTTGAGAAAGATGCTAATGCAAAATTTATGTGAGTAAAATTGAAAATGTCCAAATACTTTGAATTGCTCTTTCTGTGAATTTAAAAACGGAGGAGCAAAATGTACAGTAAGAATTGAGAATGTTTCCAGTGGATTCCACCTCATCTGCTGGGCTAGTTTCAAACAGCTCTGACTTATTAACTGCAAATTGCAAACCCACTTGTGTTGATGGCATTTTTCTGTCTTCTCTGCAGTGGTTATTAGTGCTTCCATGTCAATGATGATTATTGCATAGAGCAGTTTCGATGAAATGAATGATGGAGGAATTGTGTGCATCTACAAAGGGCAGACAAGTACTAAGGGGAACACCAGAGATGGGTTACTTTCCTTTAAACTTAATAACCAGAACTGCCCAGGCAGCACAATTCCACATGAAAGGCCTCAGCTTTTCCTACTGCTAGGCTCCCTTGCCATTTACAGACAGACTACTTTAAAGATTTTGGTAAAAAGGTACTGCTGCTTGCAAAGTTTCAGAGGATACTGCAGCTGATAAAAGGAATAACAGCATTTTTTGAACAAGTGACTGAGATGTGGGAGAAAAAGATAGAACAGGGTAAGTGTTGTGTAAAATGTATTTATCATATACAAAGCTTGAAATATGTGAAAGGGAAGTATTTTTAAGAATAAAGAATTAATCAAAAAAGGGGGGATATACTTTCTTAGCCCTTCTTTTTTTCATTCCATCTCCAAATATGCAATTCTTCTACTAATATTCCTATTCCATTTATAATGAAAATATGAAATATACCTCTGCAGAAATAATCTATAGAAAAGGAGTTGCTTTAAGCGTACAACTTGTTACGTAGTTCAATATCCAAATTACTGTATTTTCTTCACTCATGTGTTTTAAACCTGTATGAATCAGAAAAGGATGAGACAGGGATAAAAGGTGAATAATGAAGGCAGTGCTTCTGGAAGATATTTAATGTCATCTGCTCTCACACCTCTAGAGAGCTGTAATTTACCACAGTGTCCGTAAGATGTTCTACATACACTCTTTTGTCTGGTATGAATGAACTTGTGGGACCTGACAAGTCATTGATGTACTCCGTATGCTCTGCAGTCCTTGTTTATGTACAAAATTTGGGGAGTGCTCAGCTTCTGGAGGTCCTGGCAATAGGGTCCACAGCTGCAGTGAGGGAGGCACTAAACAAAATTAATGCAGAAGAGAAAATGGATCTAGAGAACAGTTTGGAGTCTGACAGTTCCTCCAGCTTTGCTGGAAAAATCTGTTATTTTCTTGATATATTTGCTTCCTTGTTGTTTTTGAAGTTGCAAGATGCCAGGCAAGGTCATTAAACAAGAGGAAAATCTCTGGCTTTCTGTTTTCCTGCAGGGTAAGTACAGATCACAGTTCAGAGTGGTATTGCTCCAGGCTAATGGGTTTACTGTGTTGTTTTATTGTTTTGTTTTTGCTTTCCTCTTACTTATTGATACTCCATGTTTAACTCTGGTCTCATAAGCCCATTGACATTTTTCAAACACGAATGGACAAGGAAAAGAGAACTTAACACTCTATAGGACTTTCCTTTCAGGATAAGTGTAAAGATAGGGCTACAAACTCTTTACTGTGTCAGTCTCCTTGAGAGCCTCATTTGAAAGGAAGTTGCTGTTACCTGGTTGTCCAGTTTCTTTGGAGTTATTCCCTCAGTCTGTACTAAGGCTAAAGCTAAGGTAAGGATAGGCTATCCAGCAAATGATAAGGCTGCTACTAAGAAAAACAAGTCTATGTAGTCACCCCTTCTACTTCAGCTTAGCGGCAGAGTTCAGGTTGCTCTGAGCAACCTGGTCTACTTGAAGATGTCCCTGCTCATTGCAGAGGGTTTAGACTAAATGACCTTTAGAGGTCCCTTCCAACCCAAATTAGTCTATGATTCTCTCCCCTGGATTTGAGCACTGACCAGCATCACCTTTTCTCAAAGTGCATTCACGTCACCTGGGATGAGTATCATGCTGCCTCCTTGTCGGCAGAGGAGGAGAAGGAGTACAACAGTAGTGCACTCGCCCTCAGCTGAAGTAAACCAGAAAGCAAAGCTTGCCTGGTCACAAATGGGCTAAGTCTCCCTTTCAGAAGGGAATTTAAGTTCAAGTAGCAGATAAAGCAAAATTTGATCAAATAAAAGAGGATGAAAAAAAGGAATATTTTATGTGTTCCTGGTGACATATAGGATTCAGGAGATCTTTCCTTAGCAATCCGTGTATAGATAAAAACGTTAATCTTTTCTGCAGTCCTGAAAGATAAATCTATTGCCTTTTTTCAGATTCCTACGGGTTTTAACCTAGTATCTGCAGCTGGCCCAGCCTCAGCTCACCCATCGATTTTTGGAAAAGTAAAGATTTTATATATTTATACAACCATGGAATAGTATCATGCCAGGAAAGCAATTAGCCTTCAGCAAGACGGCTATTTTCTTCAATATTTGGTTGGATATTCTAATACAACTATACCTATTTACTTTCAGGCACTCAGCTTTTGTCCCATTAATTTCAGTTTACTGTGACACATATAATTTATTCTTCCCAAGATTTATATGCATCTGCAGTACCATTATTTGTATTTGTTGTGCTATTAGCTTTAAATTTTTGTAAATACCACAGAGATGGCAAATAAAGTGTCAAGGAAAGTGGCTGATGTATGAAAGAGTATTAACATCTGCCTGGAAAGATGCACCAAATTTCTTCAGGGAATATATCAGCTCCCATAAGATAACAGTTAAGGTTATCTTGGGTTTTGAGGCTGATTTCTGAACTGTGCTGATTCCTGAACTGTACTGATTCTTTATAATGTTGATAGTCCTTTAGGCATAAAAATTGATGTTACCATGAGAATTGTAACTCATATCCCTCTCTGCTGCTGCTCCCATCTATATTTTGAGAAAATGAAAGGAAAGACAATATGAGACCTAGTTTTCACCCTCTGAGATTTTCACTGATTCTTTTCTGTGAGGAGGAAATGCCTTTTCTTCCCTAGAACTGAGAGAATCCTTTATGTTGTGGTACTCAAAACACAGAAACTAATATCTGGGTCATCATGTGTGAAAGTGCTAAATAACATGAAAGAATTTCCCAATTCTACATTAGTCTTGCAAATCTGTTATGAATTTTTAGGGGAACGGTAGTACCACAAAAATGAAAGTAGATGAGCGTAGTAACTGTGCTGTTCCCAAGCCATGTCAAAACAGTGGCTTTCTAACTCAAATATTAAAAAAAAAAAAAAAAGCAATCTCCTACCGCTCTCTCTTTTTTTTTTTTTCAGTCACTAGTACAAAGGAAGATAAAAAAGGGGAAAAAAAATTAAAGAGATCTGATTAAGAAATTCTTAACATGAATACTCAATGAATTTTTTGCCTAGCCTACCCAAAAGGGCTTTAGGGTTCTAGCCATGCTGCCCAAGTCACAGAAGTCAAAGGCAGGGACTGGGGTAATGAGGAACTGCCTACTGTAGGAGAAGACCAGGTTCAAGACCACATAAGAAACCTGAAGGTGCACAAGTCCATGTGACCTGATGAGATACTTCTGCAGGTCCTGAGGGAACTGGCAGACTATCTATCATATCTGAGAAGTTCTGGCAGTCTGGTGAACTTCCCAGTGACTAGAAAAGGGGAAACATAACCCCCATATTTAAAAAGGGAAAAAACGAAAACCCAGAGAACTACAGGTCGGTCAGTCCCACCTCTGATGCTGGCAAGATTATGGAGCAGATCCTCCTGGTGATGAGATACTTCTGCAGGTCCTGAGGGAACTGGCAGACTATCTATCATATCTGAGAAGTTCTGGCAGTCTGGTGAACTTCCCAGTGACTAGAAAAGGGGAAACATAACCCCCATATTTAAAAAGGGAAAAAACGAAAACCCAGAGAACTACAGGTCGGTCAGTCCCACCTCTGATGCTGGCAAGATTATGGAGCAGATCCTCCTGGAAATTCTGATAAGACACATGGAAAATAAGAACGTCATTGGTGCCAACTAATGTGGCCTCACTAAGGGCAAATTCTGCCTGAAAAATTAGGTGTCACAGTGTTACAACACAGCATTACAGTGTTGGTTGATAAGGGAAGAGAAACTGACATCATCTATCAGGACTTGTGCAAAACATTTGACGCTGTTGCACATGACATTCTTGTCTCTAAATTGGAGAGACACAGATTTTATTGATGGACCACTCTGTGGATAAGGAATTGGCTAGATGGCCACACTCAAAGAGTTGCAGTCAATGGCTCGATGTCCAAGTGGAGACCAGTGATGAGTGGTGTTCCTCAGGGGTTGATACTGTGACTGGTGTTGTTCAACATCTTTGTTGGCAACATGGAGAGTTGGATTGAGTGCACCCTAAGCAAGTTTGCTGATGACACCAAGCTGTGTGGTGTGATTGACATGCTGGAGGAAAGGGATGCCATCCAGAGGGACCTAGACAGGTTTGAGAGGGAGGCCTACGCAAACATCATCAAATTCAACAAGGCCAAGTGCTAGGTCCTGCATGTGGGTCAGGGCAATCCCAAGCACCAATAGAGGCTTGGCAGAGAATGGATTGAGATCAGCCCTGAGGAGAAGCACTTCGGGGTTTTAGTTGATGTCAAGCTCAACATGACCCAGCAAGGTGTGCTTGCAGCCCAAAAGGTGAACCGCATCCCAGGCTGCATAAAAAAAAGCGTGGCCAGAGGGTCTAGAAGGGTGATTCACTCTGCTCTGCCCTGGTGGGACCCAGCCTGGAGTACTGCGTCCAGCTCTGGGGTCCTCAACATAAGAAGGACATGGACCTGTTGAAGAGGGTCCAGAGGAGGTCCATGAACATGAATGGAGTCTGGAACACCTCTCCTTTGAAGAGAGACTGAGAGAGTTGGGGTTGTTCAGCCTGGAGAAGAGAAGGCTCCACCGAAACCTTACAGTGGCCTTCTGGTACTAAAGAAATGGTGCAGAAGAACTCCTTATCAGGGAGTGTAGCAAGAGGACAAGGGTTAATGGTTTTAAACTGAAAGAAGATAGATTTAGATCAGATATTGGGAGGAAATTAGTTACTGTGAGGGTGGTGAGACACTGGAACGGGTTGTCCAGAGAAGTAGTGGATGCCCCATCCCTAGGAGTGCTCTAGGCCAGTTTTGATCGGGTTTTGAGCAACCTGGTCTGGTGGAAGGTGTGCCTGCCCATGGCAGGGCATTGGAACCAGATGATCTTTAAGGTCCCTTCCAACTCTAATCATTGCATGATTCTATGGTTCTGTGGTTCTATGAATAATAACATACTGGTGCATGATTAGGAAATCTACAGAGCTATTTATTATAGCTTGCTTTTTTGCACAGACTAGAAATTTAGAGTCTGAGTCCAGCATTCCTGTAGTAAAACCCACAGATTTCATTGTGCTGGCTCCAGAAATAAGGTTTCATGTCTTTCCATTTCTTATTTTGCTGTCTACACCTGACTTTGCTCTGATATATGATGGCTCCATACTGTAAATTTCCTAAAATACCAGTGAGGCAGGGAAAGCAGAAGGAAGTTAAGCACAAGTGATGTAGTATAAACACCTTTTCAAAGTATTTTGACAAATGAATGGGCTTTCAACCTGTCTGCATAGACATACAATTACCTTTCTCACAAAAGCTCTCTTGTTAAGTGTTTCAAAGCTCAAGTTCTTTCTGGAAAGGCTTGCCACACTCCGTTGTTGCTCCAGGTAATATTTAAAGTACAACCCTTTCTATATATTAAAGTAATGAAAAATTGAAACTTTTTCTTTTCCATTTAAAAAAAAAAACAAAACAACATACACTTAACCTCCTTCCTGTGCCATTTAACACAAACTGTTTAAGAGGATTTCTTTTAGCATTATAATGGCAGAGATTGGCACCTGTGACCAGCAGCACAAAGCTAAGTGCGTGACAAAGTTTTTACAGAAACCTGCCAATGCAGGTTTATATCATCTCAGCCACACTAAACAACATTGTAATTTATGGATAGTGTCAAAAAGTGTTCTTTAGGCTAGATCCTACTTCCTAGTAGATTGCTATCAGTGGGATTCTTGTCATTGAGGGGAGTATTATCAAGACCTGGCCCTGTTTACTTTACAGAACAGCAATAATGAATTTTATTTTGGTACTTAGAGGAGTGTAACTCAGTGTTTGTATGTTCTGATAACTTTATGATTTGCTAACAGTTTAGAGTAACTGGTAATCTTTTGTGGTTATAGTAACTAATTCTGTTGATAAAAGAAATTAGATTCTATTCCTCAAACAGAACTGTGAAACTTTGTCCTGCGTGTCAATAGTCCAAGGAGAAGATTCTACTTTGTGAATTGAACCTGCACTTGTATAACAATAGTCTGAAATAAGTAGAGGATGATGGACAGTGAAATAGTGACACAGATAGTTGATGGTTTGAGAATTCAACTAAACAAAGGCAATTTGATCTCTCAGGTCATTGGCCATTTGATCTCTTCATCTGGTGATGTGAATAGTGCTTGAGAGTAATTCTAAAGCTAACAAATTGTTATTTAAAGCACTTCAAGTTTTGGTTTGTTAGGTGTATAAAACCTTTTACCTGAGTGCTCACATAGTAAACCTTATGTAGCTCACAGCTCTGCTTACAGAGGGTCCCAAAATGAAGGTCAGACCCTGTTTTATATTTGAGAGACTGTGATGTCTTTGGTGTCTGGGGCAAAATGTGATTCTAGTTCAGATTTTTTAATCTTCCCTTAATTTTCTTGGTATTTCTATATTCTAGATGTATAAACACACATAGACAAAGTATGTTGTAAAGAGAGAAAGAAAAGAAAAAAAAAAAAAAAATTCCAGTTTCACACTTGTCAGATTTCTAAAAAAATTACTTGATCCATCAGCCATTTTTATTACTGTGACTTGCATAACAATCTTAGCGGAGATATGTCCATAAAGTGTTTATTCTCAGTGATCACAAAGATGATGAACTAAAGCTTGGGGAAAGCAAGAATCTGTGTCAACATATCCGTGTCTTGGTATAAAGCTGAAGGGGTCATTTGCCTACATCAAGTTGGCAAGAAGGAAAAAGTGAAGAGATAATTCAAAGGAGTTTCTTGGTTTTGGTTTTTAGCTATTCATTGAAGAGTCCTTTTCATTGCTGAGAGATGGTGGAGGGAAAATTTGCCAGACTACTTCCAAATATCTCCAATACAAGACAAACTCTATGAAACCTAGAATTATATCTATTTATTATCTTTTTTTAAAGAGAAAAGGGAGAAAGAGTGAAAGAGAGGGGTTGTGATTCATACATGGCATTGCTATTTAGTTTTCAAAATGCACCTAATTCCTTGAGCTTACAGGGCTTTAAAATTGGGCAGTGGTGTGATTTTTAAACCTATTTTAGGAGTTTATTAGTTTTCCTAAAGCTTATAAGAAAACTCTGGGCTTAACCCTGAAGTGTTTTTTTTTATTATTATTTATTTCAATTCATAATTAGTATATTTAATCATAGCTTTGTTTTTTAATATTGGGGAATACCTGTGCTACAAACAGAAGTGTCAAAACACAAATGAGCACAGATGTGCATGGTCTCTACTGCTTTGTATTCTATTCTTGCCAGTGGGAATGATTCTCTTTAAAGAAAATTTGCCTGTCTCAGAAATTATGTGCTTGTAATTAAGGGTTCAACAGTGAATTCCTTAAAAGAGAAAATCAACACTGAGGGAAATTGAGAAAACATGTTTGAATGACAGCATCTTGCGATTTGTTTTAATGTCTTTGTTAATAGTTACATAACAGTGAAAAGAGAAGGGCAACTGTTTGCAATCAATTCTTCTCTACATCTATCACTTCTGTTGGCAAGGAGGAGTTTTTCAGGCTTCATATAAAGTCCAAAAAAATATCCTTCAATGAAATAGCACCAGTATCACAAAACTGTCAGTTTATACTTTCTCCTTCCTTGGCCTCCTTCCAGGCAAACTCATCTGAAATATTGTGGCTGGAGCCAAAATGCATCATGTACTTTTCTAATATGCCTTTCCTTATGAAAGATTCAGTGGGACATCATCCCTTAGACTACTTGAAATTACCTTGATAGAAGTTAAACAAGGTTTGTTTTGTTCTCAAATAATATTGGATTGAAAATAGTGGGAGAATGAAATTCTGATGTGCTTTGTGTTAATGCAGATGCACAGAATATGAAACCAAGAAAAGATTAATGTTGGGTTTTTTTAAAAAAAGAATTACTATTCTCTGAAATTTGGAAGTAGTATAGAGCAGAGTGTCTTCATCTTGGTATAACTGATTGTCCTAGACTGACAACCATGGCCCGTACGTGATTAATGACATTGTTTATCACTTTTCAGTTTATGAATTCAAGAACACTCAGCTGCATTGGAGAGAACACCCTCAAAAAGAAACACAGGACACATGAGTAAAGAATGAAGTTTCCTAGTCTTTCCAAGTGAATATTGCTCTCCAGAGAGTAGATGCCTTTTATAGATACCTAGGTCTGAAAGATGAAGGAAATCTTAGTACTTTTCTATATATTTGTTGCAATTTCCACAGCTTCTTTGTCCCATGGTATAATCTTCTAATAAAGAATAGAGTATGGGGTACTGGCCTAACCCAAGCTCTCCATTGTTAAACGGGGGCAGGCCAGTCCAGGGGCCCTATTACTCCCCTCTTTCAGCTGGAGCACGAAAGACTAGATCTTTCAGGAGCACTGTAGAGCAGGGAGTGGTGACTCTTTCTGGAAATAGTTCCAGATGCAGAATGGCACTGGGAGCACTTCTCCACCCAGGCAGGGCACTGAGCCTGATCTTGCAGAGCCTTGGAAGTAGTCCTTGCACCTGAAACTTCCAGGTTGAGTCTGCTGCTGAAGGAGAAACTAAGTTCCTTGTTTCTTTTATCTGGGAGCACAGGTCAGTGGATGTTCTGTCTTGAAAGCTTTCTTGTGGCCACAAGTGTGACTGGGGTACTGCAGTGAGACTGAACCTGCTTTTGCACCTGCAAGCATCAGGGATGACTTGAAGGAATCTGAGAAGCAGCTGGACTACAGGCAGTCGGGTAGTCTTTGGGCATGTAAATCTATGCATCCAAGAGATGAAGATAAAACCTGTTAAATAAGGCACATTCCTATAAAGTTATTAGTCCCAGATGCATTCACATCTAGAAACATATCAACTACTTAAAAGAAATAATGATAATTAATAATTAGTAATAACAAAAAAAAGTTTTTTATTCCTTTAAGAAAAAGTTAAACAGGGAGACACTTTATTTTGTCTTAATGTCACTCATTTTGCATTGTTTAATGAAAACAAAGGCAATTTTCACAGCTGAAGAGTGATCATTTTGATACACAAGTTGTGTCAAAGTATAAATTTCTCATTGCTCCATTAAATACTCCTCTTTTATTATGGGCTGAACTTAATATAATCAAGCTTAACAGCATGTCCAGCTATTAAATCCACATGGGTTTTCACAAGCAGCAGAATTTCTCAAAAGGCTGTAGGAAGCTTTCTTCATTCATTCATTCATTCATTCATTCATTCATTCACGTTTCTTTTGCAGTCAGTGTAATGTCTGAGGTTATTTCCTCTGTGTGACTGGTTAGGCATTGTATTAATTCATCTTCAAAAGATATCACCATAATATTTCTTGCTTTCTTGCCATGGGGAGCCAGTACAAAAGAGTATTTCTGCCCTACTTGTTGGGTTTAACAGCTGCAAAACTTGGACTGATTAGGTAAACAAGGATCTCTATCAGCCTGTTCAGGTCTGAACATTCAAAAACTATCCTTTATTAGATAAAATTTTATCAGTCTTCTTTACCAATGCAATTAGGGCCCATCAGGGTCACATATGTGTGTACACACACCTCTGCTTCCAGACAAATAAAAATGCTCCTTCTTTTTCAAACAGAGGCTAAAACTCTCAAGGGAGACAAAATTACTTCAGTTGAAATTTTAAAAATACAGCAACCATCAGAATAAAGTTGTGAGAGCAGAAAACACTGCAGCTACTTTACAGTAGGAAAACAAGACCCAATATGTAAAGGGATTACAACATTGCACCTGAAAAATGCTGTACAGACATCATTTCACAAAGCCTTTTGCATAGGCTCCCTCCAGGGAGTCAGGTAAAGAGATACTCTGTGTACTGTTTTAGATTAAATGGGAACATCTTTGGTGATAGAAGTTCCAGAATACATTACTTTTTTCATCCCATTTCTAAAGCATGGAGCACAGTTACAGCAGTACCCCAGTCTCTGTTACCATATTGCAATGCATCTTGTTTCATACCTGAATTCCATCTTTACTTACCTATTTGCCCTTACTCACTCCCTTTTGTAATACTAAAGCCAGCTAAATGCCCAGCTGCTGTAGTAACTTGATATTAGCAATTCACCACAACCAGCCTACCTTTTCACTTGTGTAGAACAGCTGGCTTTTCAAATATAAGAGGAGACCTGAATGTATATATTGTGCAAGCCAACATACATTGCAAAGAATGTATGTTACATTAGATATTGTCTACGAAGTTCTATTTGGGAGAGAAACTGGCAAAGAAACGACCAACAGGAAATGGCAAACAAGTTCTAATGTGCAGTGTAAGTGGCAGCAACCTGGCACCTTGGCATAATGCAGGTTCTCCTCTGCCTAATCCAGTTCTGGCCTGGGCAAACACGGTAAAGGGTAGAGATGGAGTTTGCTTTCTGAGCCAGTTCATGCTTCATGCTCTTGTCACATTGCCAGGAGAAGCCAGCTGTAACACAGGGTTATACTTTGAATGCTTAATGAGAGATCACTGGGACTGAACACACAGGAACAACTAGAATGGAAAAACCATTACAACTGTCCAGTTTTTTTGCGGGAACAGTGAAATATTTCATTATTGCATGAGAAAACTTCAGAGCACAAAATACACAGGGGTGAGTTACAGGATGTGAAGGGGTAACCACAAGTTTCCTAGAAGAAGAATATCTTCGTAATGATTCAGAGGGAGGTTTATGGTAACGTTTTGGCAACACTATAGCTATCTTCTATTGGCAAAATGTAAACAGGCAAAACCAGACTCCATGCTGTCTCCTTTCCCTCTTGTTCCCCTTACTTCCCTATATGATGAAGACAGCAGACCGAAATAGACACCTTAGCTGGAGACAAATGTTCCAGCTGGAGCACCCCTGTGCTGCATTGCCTTCACTACCCTGGGCAAGCAACGGCCAATGCAATAGATGAGCATCTCAATCAACACCCTTTGCTTATCCCGTTGGGAGCTGCCAGGTGCACAAGTGCCAAGTGGTGGATGGCAGTCAGCGAGTATGCCAAATGTGCTGTTCCCATGGTGTGGCCCAGATTGTGCCCTGTCAGTCCTGAGCTCTGGCAAACTGTCATTTCTTTAAGCAAGACACTGAACTTGAATTAAATATGCAGAGAAGATGTTATATTTGCATAAAACATCAGGTTTTAATTTTTGTTTTGACTTGCACAATCATCATGTTTACTTTCTGTTTTGAACATGTGGAGGGAAAACTGGCATCTCAGATACTCTTTGGTAATTTGGTGGTTCGTGACTTTTTTGTGGTGATCACTACTGTGATACCAGAAAACACCCTTTATGATCACTGATAACTTGCTTTATGCTTTGCTGTCAGCTGGTAAAAGCTCAGTTTTGACATGAAGTCATTTTATGGAAGGGTATCCAAGATCTGACTCCTGCAGATAGCTTCAGACATACTGTTATTCCCACACAAGTTACCAAGTTATCCTACTGTAATGGTTTTTTCTATGCTTGCACAGAGACAGTTCAATATATGGATTGGGATGAGTCTGCAGATGCACCAAAAGCTTTTTTTCCTAATCCCGTGAAGTGTGTTACAAAATTCCATGTCATAGAGCTGAGCAATAGAGTGGCTATTATTGTTAGGGAAACAGGGAAGACCCGAAAACATTTAAGTTTAGGATAAATATCCTAATCTATTTCCTTTCTGCCATTCCTTCAAAGGAATTATGATTGGATGTGCCATTTAAAAATACAAGCCACAGGTGTGGGGTTATTTGGGGGCAGGATGGGTTTGTCAGTAAAGGGTAATTATTTCTCACACAATTCACACAGTTAGTCAGTGACTCTGTATGGCTCCCTTTTGTACTCTGTCTAGCCAGTGCACCTCTCAAATCCCCTGTACCTGAAATATGCTCATGAATAGCCTTTTAAGTTTTTCTTTGTTGCTGTCATTCCTACAGAAAGACAGTATATTCACTGATTGTTTTGAGACTGGACTGAGAAAGCAATGACCTGCTCAGCCCTCTGGCAGTTTCAGTGGGGCATCAGTGTTCAAGGATGAGAGCACTTGCAGGATAGTCTTTCTTGGCTCCTGCTATGGTTGGTGCTACAGAGCTGTATTTACCCACTTTATAACAGCTACCTTTAGTTTTAACAACTTCTGTTTCCACCGTTGGCTCTGAAGTCTTAGCTATCGTTGTAGAAGACCAGAAAAATATTTGGATAAATTCATTCTGACAGCAGAGAGCAGTAAGTGGAGGTTTAAAAGTACCTGTGTATGCATTTTCATTCTAAACAGCAGTCCTTTATTTCAGTTACAGTTTTCACATTTATTGCTGGTTCATAACATACTGGTCATCGCATCTTTTCAGTAATTTTGTCTAAGGAAAGAAAAATATTATTCATAAAGAGAAGCCTTGGGTATTATATTCTTGATAATGGCTGTATTAAAGGGAAATAGCAGAACATAAAAATCTGTAATATGTGTAAACAGGAGAAATCACTGGTAAAAAAATTACACTTTGCTTGTAAATGACCACTGAATACCACTGAACTGTCATCAGTTTTGATTACAACAGGTATATATATCATGCTTGCTGCAGAGTAACCTCCAGGTGCTCTTGAAGTAGAATCAATAGGAAGCAACTACAGGATTTAGCAAAGTGAGTATTGTTTAACTTCACTATAGCAGATACTAAAAATGAAATATATATATGAAAGAGTACCTTGATTTTTGAAATGCAGGGATGATTGTGACTGTTAAAGTCATTAATCAGAAGTCATGGACAGTTTTCAGTCTACAGATTTATAAAAAAAAGTCTCATAATGTCTTATGGCTAATAATGCTATGTCTGGATGAATGCTGCTTTTTTTTTTTGATAAGGAGTGTGGAGAGGTGGGATATTACAATTAATTACAAGGAACTTGCATGGAAAGAAAAATGATGATTTGTCTATTTATGCTGCAGCTGTGCAGGCGGTAATATAAATGTTCTCTGCCCATTTACTTTTGAAAGAAGAGTATGACACACTTTCTTGAGTTAATTTTTGAAAGAGAACTCCACTAGGTAATACAGTACAAAATAAACTTTTAATGCTAAAAACTGAAGATTCCCATTCTTGATCCATCATTTGGGAAAAAAAAAAAAAAAAGGAAAGAAAATATGCCTTTTTGAAGAAGATGTTGTTCTAGAAATTGCAGTCTGAACAGTACAAACATTTGTGCCATAATAAGGGATTGAAGAGGGAAAATGTCTATGTTGCTAATAGATTGGCAAGAATTCCTACCTGACCCTCTCCTCTCCCTCTCCTCTCCCCTAGACTTTCCATAAGAGCTTCCCTCGACCTAGCTGTCCTGTGTACTCAGTGCCTGAGTCACTGAAAAAAAGTTACCCTGTTTATTTTCCCATTCTGTGCTGTTTATCTTAATTTATCATTGAAAGTGAAAGAAGTCTCTGGCTATGTCTACCATCTTGTATCTGATCTTTGTTCTGGATGATTTCACCTCTATAAATATTTGTTTATTGAACCTGTATGGTAAATTGTGCATCAGCAAAAACTATGTTGCAAACAAAGCCATGGGGTTTGAAATACCAAAAGTTGCATAGAAAAGGGGAGGACAGAGAGACTGGGTAGCTTGATCCACTTGTTAATCAAGAGGGCATCTTGGCCACAGACTTTGTCCCCATAACTTTTGGCCAAGATGTCCTCTCACAGCCACTTTCTGCTAGGTTTCCTTAAGAAGCACAGACACAAGGTGTCTGTCAAAGCTGAGAGAGATATACAGACTGAGTAATTATTTAAAAAATCATTTTGTATGAAGCCCGGTGTGAAACAGTTTGTGAAAAACAGTGCCAAAATTACTAAAACTCCTTTCTTTGTCATTTAAATAAAAAAAAAAACCACACAAAAAAACCCCCCTATAGATCAAGTGTTCTGTCTTTCATAGATGAGTCTGGACTCCCATGATATAATGTCTTTTTAACTACATTTGTAGAGAAAAAGCACTTTAATTGTTTCACCAAAGTTTGATTTTTAGTAGTCCATCTTTAAGAATGTTTAAACCCTCAATGACAGAAAAGAGATTAAAAGAAAAATACATGGTATGTTTTAAAACTATTGGACAAGGCATTTATTTTAGAAGCAGTCATCTTAAATGATAGTCACAGCTTAATTTCTGTACACAGAGAAATAAGATAAATAAGACAGATTCAGAAACAAAATATTGAATTTTCCTCCAAGCTTTTTATCATTGTATCATTCTCAAGAAAACAGAGCTATTGTATGTGGCTATGCTTCTTTATGCAGTTACACACCATATGACCAATCACATAGGATATTTTTTAGGACATTATTAATGTAGCAGAGAGAAAGAAAAAAAGCAGTATAAAATTAGAAAGTCCTTATATGGACTGACAGAAGATAAAGGGAGAAGACTTACCTTTATTTAAATGGAACCCTGTTAAGATTTCTATGCTAATTGAATCAGTTGGTACATACATACCATGAAATATAGCAGATATGGAGCTCTCTTAACTAGGTACAGCTGAACTAGTTTGGAAATTAGAAGCAGATATATAGATGTCATGGATTTCACTGGGCAGTGTCTTTGTGGTGTTGCAGCTGGGAGAAGCTTCAGGGAACTGTGTATCTTGCTGGGTGGGGTGATGATGACATGACCAGTAACTTCTTGAAAGCCTGACTTGCATCCAAATGTATAAAGAGAATATATACATGTACATGTGTGTGTATACATGAAGGTGCATGCATGTGAAAGGTACAGTACAGATGCAAACTTTGTTTTACCAAAATACAAGTATTCTAGATGTTCCATGATGGATTTCCCCTGTATGCCAGTGTTTTGTTAATCACTCTGGCAGAGTGAGATGAATTAGCTAGCAAATGAAAGTGAAATTTGGAGAACCACAGGAGCGTTTCAGATGTCTTGGCACCTCTCTGCACTGGATAGTAGAAGCAGCAAAGCTGAAAGCCAAATATCTGATTCCTTCTCATACCATTGTCTCAGCCAGAATTAGGGATATTGCAGAAAAATGTTTGGTAAACGCAACTATTCAACAATGCTTATATTAACATTGAAGCATGTTTGCATGTATGTGTATCTAAACATATATATGGAAATTAATTTGAAGTCATTGCTTCTTTAAAAAGAAATGAGAAATTGCATATGTGTGGCACAAATAATATTACCAACACTTTGTGTTGATGTATACATGTATACTTTAAAGCACAAAACATCTGCTATGTCTGGAATGTTAAATCCTAGTTGAGAACATTTAACTCTTTAAATATGAACTCATCAATATGAGCCATGTATTTCAATTTAAAAATTATTTATCTAAGCAATCATGGAAACCAGGTCAGTTTTACAGTTCACAAAGGAGAAACAGACTAAAGTGATTGATAGTTCAATTTGAAGGCCAAATGTTTTTACAGCATAGAAGAGTAAATCTGCTCACATCTGGATAATTACAAACTCATTGAGCTAAACAATTTCCCCATTTGTTTTGACATTGTGGGAGAAAGATGATCCAGAGGACCCAACAAGCTTTCCACTACTGCACTAGAATTCTCAAAATGGGTATCACTGCACGATTTATTAAGAGCAGTTTTCATGTTTGATTGCTACTGCCAGCAAATATTATTCAAATATCTTTAATAACCAGCACAAATAGACTAAAAAGAACAGGATGTTTGCTTAATTTTGTTTCAGTTAATATTTTAAGAATATAATCTGGAAAAAATTCATTAATTTTTTATTCTTAGGTTCAGAAAGACAACTCAAAAAGGTAATTTTTAGTGCTTTTACAATGTGGTTTATGTGGCTGGGAAATTTTTTGCTACTCTGATTTTGTAACTCATGGTAGCTATGAGCAGCCACTGCCTAAAGAATTTATAAGTGTTTCATATGTGCCAGGATGCAATTACAGTGATGTAAACAGCTTTAATTATGATTCTTGCATAACATAAAAATTACAAATGTTTCCAACTAAAAAGGTAGTCAAATACATATTTTGGAATTATGATAATGGAGACAGAATAAAGAAAGAATAAGAAGAAATTGATCATCACCTACAGAGCATCTTTAATCTGAATTTCAAAGAGTGATGTTTCTACAAAAGTCTGAAGGCAGGACAGCATGTAGAATTCTTTAGCATAGCATTGTGACAAATGCATATTATTTTAAATTAATAATTTTTTCTTTTCCCCATTTTATGTGGAATACAATCTGGAATGTACATTTATGATACCTGAAGATAATTATGTATTACTTTATTGTGCTCCTTCTGAGTGAGACAAGCTATGAAAATCCTGCTCAGTCATGTCTTCTGATGTCTGACTTGTTAACAAGGATAAGGGTCACCTAGTCTTTTAGATAATATCACAGCTTTTGAATTACTTCCTTATTAGCATTAGTTACAAATAGAAAAAAAATTTTACTTTACGGTTTCAGTATAAGCTAGTGAAGAGTATTGTTGAGGGCTGTGAAAAAACCTGCTGCATTTCTTCCCTGCAGGCACCACATGTTGTCTTCCATGGGACTAATTAGTTCTTTTCTTCTGAAAAACATCTTTATTTTTCCCCAAAATGAAAATTTGTTAAATAAAATCTAATAGTTTATACAAGAACCTGACATAATCAGAAAACTTTCCTGTGAGATACACTGAACATATAGAGAGACTGTACTTGTACCTTATCACTCTTTTTGAAAGTGCTGCTATTAATGTATTTGTGTAATATTTCTGACACACTCAGGATGCATTAGACTGACTGATTGTGCCTGCATATATCAGTATATCACATATGCAGTGAGAATGGTGTCTCAGAAGCATTGATTTTGTGGCATATGCCATCTATAAAAAACTGATACCTGAACAGTAAATCCAATTCATTTTTCCATTTCACATATGTGCAGTTCCTACATATATAATAGTGATGTGCTACATAGTACATGTCCATCTCCGTCTGGTGCAAATGAGGGCAACTCTGATTGTCTCTTAATCAAAGATGCTTCTAATATGACATGTGCATTTTTGGCTCCTGATCCTATGACTGATGTGAATCTGACAAACCTGTTAAGGTCTATGGAGCTTTGTACAGTGTAAGGATGAATAAATTATTACCAGAGCTTGTAAACTAATCCTTAAAGTTTTTTTGGTGTTTATTTTAAAGGACTTATGATGTAAACACAAATTATTGTCATTAGAAACTTTTAAAAATTAACATACCCAAAAGAAAACATTAGAAATTACTTATTCTAACTGGGGGTTAAATAAATATCCTTTATTAATAGGCCTTACACTATTCCTAGTTCTGATACTCAGAATGTGAATGCAGATTTTATTAGAATAATCTTTTACTTGCGTGAGGTTGGAGGCAAGGCTGATGTTGATTGCTGCAAAACACAATAGGTGCAAGTACATCTTCAAAGAGAGTTTTCTTTCCCATACATTTAGTTCATTAATTGAACAGACCTTTGTGAAAAACACATATAAGCAGTTTTCATGTACCATCGTGTTATGAATATAAATTGCAATTTCAAATTGTTCTGGCAGCCTGCTGATATTCTTTGAGATTTCTCCAGGACTGTTTAATGATAATCCATCTGTGTACAGGAAAAAAGTCAATAAAACTGGTGCAGAGAGGTGGAAATTACACCTTCCTGTGTTAGCAACAACTTACCCCCTAAGAAGAACTTATTTTCAGCAGTTTTTGCTAGGAGCTTTGACAAGGATGGAGGGACCCAATTACAATCACCAGAGGACATCTGCTAGTTAGTTTTGCATCAGACAGATGCAAAATTTCCTGCATGCTTCAGGTGCCTTCAATTGCCCTTTTATGCTTTTTACCCATTTCATAAGTAGAATTGCAGCTGTTGAATACACTTACAATCTGGCTGCTGGCCAGGGGTGGGTGAGGAGCAGAGAACGAGGAACTCCACCTGCCTTTCTGTTAGCACATGCTGATGTCATCTACAGCAAAATCCGTTACATATGGGGATCTCACAGAGAAATTCTGAACTAAATAGAACGTTGTACAAGTGCTTTATAGGACAAACTGAGTTGTCCAAATGTTTTCCAGTAAAAATTATTCTAAAAGTAACTCACATTGAAGAAAAGAATGGAAGCATCTGATTACACTCTGGGGCTGTAAACTGGGTTTTCTCCAAAGCCGTGGCTCACCCTTTTCTGCCTGCTCCTTTACTTTGGAGCTCAGATCCACCACAAAAATTTTGCACCAAAATTGGCAAATGACAATGTTAACCTGATAACTCATCCTTGATCTTTGGTGGGACAGTAGCTGCAGCCACTGGGGAAATCCTGGAATTTCCAGGACAGAAAATTTGTTTTGATTCTGATGAGAACAATTGCAAAACAGAAGAGGAAGAAGTATATATTCAAAGACAGAGGTTTTTTTCCCATATCTTAGCTCATTGAGAAGTACTTTGTGAGGAACACAAGTAAGCAGTTTTCACAAATCTTTGTGCTGTGCTTGGGAATTTCAGACCACAAGACAGAACAGGTGTCTCTCTATGGTAGGAAGGTATAAGGCCTTACTTTGGGGAAAATTTCGTCCTCTCTCCAAGTAGCTACCATTTTAGAAATAGTAGTAGTAGAGGACATCAGAACATGCAGGTGTATAACCATGCTCCTCAGGTCTTCTCACATAGGGATTGGATGTCATTTAAGTACAGCAACAGGACTTGAAGCTCTTATATCTCTTCTCTTTCTGAATAGAGTTATTTCTCCTTATTAAGAGGCTGCTCCCACTCTAGCAAAAAAACACTTTGATATCAATTGCCATTTCTTGAAGAAGATATTGTATAAACATCTTCTGTATGAAAATATTCCTCTTTATTCCATTATAGAAGGTATTGGGGGTTTTGTTTGTTTTGGCTTGGTTGAGTTTGTTTGGGTTTTTTCTCAGATGCTAGTTGCTTTGATCTTTTGAGAATTTTTGGAATCTTTGAAATACTGGTATTTATGTGTTCCAATTTTAAGCCCTTCATGGAAACAGATCATAACAGTGTCAGTTTCTACTTGCTGTCCAGTCGCCAAGCTTGTGAAATGATTTCTTCTTTAAGGAGGAACACCCTGCAGTCAGTAGATCCTCTAAACTAGAACTCAATTTGAGGTTACAAGGGTCACAATGACCTAATGGAGGACTCCAAACTTTAGATTTATGAGTTACTTCGTACACAGGAAAAGCCTTTCTAGGTTTTCAGCTTAAAAAAGGACTTCAGGAAATGAATCACATCCTCAAAAAGGTGGTTAATGTAATAAAGTTTGGGAGGATCTACTAGGAGTCTCAGCTTCATTTCAGGGAGGGAGGGAGCGAAGGGGAAGACATAAGCAGAAAATGAAGGCTGTTGGGTCTTACTAAACATAGTAATACCTCTCCCCTCCCCCCCGCCCCATTTCCATTGTGTATTTATGTGAATTCAAATGTCTTCAGGTAATGGTATATTAATAATACTTCATAGAAAAATAATACACATACATGCAGTGACCCCTCTCCTTCTCTCCTCCTGCTTCTCCCTGCTCCAAGTGTGGGTCCTGCCCACAGGCTGCAGTCCTTCAGGAGCAACCTGCTTTGCTGTGGGATCTCTATCAGTTGCAGGGGAATACCTGCTCCAGCAACTGGAGCAACTCCTCCCCTCCTTCTTCCTTAACCTTGGTGCTTACCTCCTTCTCTGCCTATGTGGCGTTTTTTGCCTTGTCTTAAATATGCTTTCCTGGAGGTACCACCAGCATGGCTGACAGGCTCTCAGTGTTGGCCAGCTGTGGGTCCATTGAAGCTGACTGGACCTGCCATTTACACCCAACACAGCTGGGTTTGGGATTGCTCATATGCAAGGGGAGAAGAGACCTCCGGTTCTACCACTGTTCTCCTGGCCCTCTGAGGCACACCCTTAGCACCGAGGTCATTTTTCTCTAGGAAACAGTCTGTAACTCCTGTTTCTGGTTCTCAGGGCTCCCCATAGCAGCTGGCTGGCTGTCCTAGACACAGCAGTCTTTCCCAAGTTGGTTGTCTGACCTCGGTTATTAAGGAGACCTATTAAAAAATGCCTTCTCTATAAACCACTGTTTCAAGGCACCATGTTGTTTAACTGTTAACATGGCAATAGGAGGCCTGCTGGTTTACACAGCTTCAACACACTCTTCTAAGTGGGATTTTTCCAAAATGGGAAATCTGGGGGGTTGTGGAGACTGTGGGCTGCTGGAGGTGGGACCTCCAGAGGCGGTAGGGCAGGGTCTGGCAGCCAGGATGGTCCCATCACCCCACCAGGGAACAAGGCACCGGGGGGCCAGCCCTAGCCCTGGGCAGCAAGCTCTTCTCTGGGAAAGGGGGCGGGAAAGTGTAGGACAAGACATCTGCCCATGGATGGGGAGCATAATCAGGCCCAGATCGGCCTCTCAGGTGGGAGTTCAGCATCAGAGATTCAGAGGAAAACAGCTCCCAGGAGCCAGTATCAGCCCATAGCATTTACACAGCCCTAGTCCCTTTGGTGAACAAGAGACAAAAATAATGAGAGAAGAAGTTAAATGGAAAAAGATACAGAAAAAAAAAAAGAGGTGAAACTGAAACAATAAAAAATTAGGTATTATATTTGTTTATTTTTTCTGTCTAAATATGAGTTGAATACAAATTTAGCAAGAGAGCTTTCTTAACACCTCAAGGAAAGATTCCTTCTCGTGATAGAGCCTGACTGCAGATTTTATAGAAATTATGAGTTTCACAACAACGTATTTGTGTGATCTCCTCAGGGGATTTTATTTTCATATCACAAAGTTGTCAGAGAAATATTTTCTTCTTTAAATAAGATTAATAACTCTTTTCATAAAATGAATCCCTTTAAAATTAAAATAAATCCTCCTTATAATTCTTTGAAATATAAGGAAGATGGTGATTCCCACTGAGCATGGATTGCAGGTGAAGATGGGTAGCAAGAGTGGTGGTCCTTGTTTTCTCTTCCGTACAGATGGGTGGAAAAGGGCAATGATGGTGCTTTGAACCATTCAGGCTCACTGAGCCAGAAGAGAGAAGACAATAGGAAGAAAGAGGAGTGACAGGAGTGTGTTTTAGATGTTTGACCTTGAGAGCTACAGTATGAACTCTCCCCCTCAGATGTGGTTTCTTCCCTCAGCTGTTTCTTGTGTAAGACAGCAGGTTAACAGCCTTCTGGTAAATCTAGATTTAAAAGTGTAATGTAATATTTAATTAGTAGTAAATTAGTTTTTAATATAGTGCTTTTCATGCAGCTTTGTCTTTAGGTACTGTAATATTATTGCTGTTCAATTCACTAAAAATGGTGAAAGGGCTGAAGGGTGGCAAGAACCTGCTGTATTAATGATTCCATTCTACCTGAAGAAGGTACCTTAAATAATTAATTCACATTTCACTGTAAACTTAAAAGCCTTTTTTTTTTACAAGTACCACTTGGCATGTATTGGAAATACATGCTCTTTTCCTGGAAAGCTTTGGTTAATCTCAGTCAGGTTCTGGAAAATGGAAAATTACTGCTAGATAACTAGAAAGAAATTCCAGTCTTTGTTTCAAATGTAAATGATGCTCATCATGGCATCTCTGTTGGTACCCTTGCACCTGGACTGAATTCCTGCGCAGTCTCTCTGTGGCCTTAAGTTATTTGGGATAGACCATTACCTTTCATATGTGACATCTGTCAAAGACCAATTTTGCAGTATAAAGTTTTATTTTTCTTTGTAGTTTATTATTCTAATATCCTCAGAATGGTTTCACTCAAGACAAAGGTAGTTAAGCTGATTAAAGCCATTATGTTCAAAGGAGCTCAGACCAAATATTTAGCCATTAAGTACCAAAAATTGTCATGAGTGGATCTTCCACATTTTTGTAGGAGTAAAAAGGGACCTGAAATATACTGTCCTTATAAGCCATGGAGAATTACATCCAGATTCCCTTCAGAGAGGGGAGGGATTTTACATGGCATTCTTGATCTTCCCTTGCCACACAGCAAGTGGGTGATGATTGGAATTTCCTGAAGGTTGATTCTTTTCTTCCTTGCTGTTTTCTCAGTGGATAACCACAGAGGCAGATGTCGCCAGGGTGTAGTCTGCTTGAAATGAATAGCAATGCCTGTGTATAGTTTAGTTCTAAATGCTTATGTTGTCAATTATATACTATTTTCTTCAAAATATATATTTCTTTTTCACAGGGGAATCCATGATAATTCCGGGCCTCTGGATTTCCTTTTTTGTTTCTTTTTTTTTTTTTTTTTTTTTTTTTTTTTTCTCCTCCATCCTCAGTAATTTTCATTAGCATAAAGGGTAGAGAATGAAGAGAATTCACTGCTTTATTTATGCTATCCTTAATTAGTTTCAGTGGTTGAAAGTACCATCTCTGTTAATACATTACATAAGTGTGAACTGTTCCTGATAGTCCTAACATAATTGCATTAGAAATTGTTTGTGTTTAAATGTGACAAGTTGCAAGCACATCGAACATATTTGGTTCAATAGAAGAAAGACAGTCTGAGCTTTTTCAGTTTTTAAGCAACATAAAATGAAACAAAACAATAACATTAAAAAGTTACAACTTTGAAATACCTTTTTAAATATGAAACCAAATTTAATCCAAGCCTTATGTAACACTCAAACAAGTCTCTGTAGTTGCAGACAAACAAAATTGAAGGCAAGTTTCACTGGCAGTATTGTTAAACCAGGAACTTTTGTGCTGCATGTGTCCAGGGCTTATATTTCCCCTTTCTCCAACCATAAATCATCTTGGTCCGGCACCTGCTGTGTTCTGTGCTGTTTGGACCTGCTTGGATGTGACCACTACCAATGTAAGCAAACGATTTCTGAGCATCTTCCAGTAAATGGAGTTAACAACACCTCAGAGTGACCTGTGTGTCATACATTACTGTGGATGTTACCAAGCACTTGGTGTTTGATAACTGCTGTATCTGTGGAGGCTTTCGATCTAAAATGGAAGAATTTTTTTTATTATTTTTTCCATGGTGTACTGTACTGCTAAGTTGTGGAAGTCATTCACCTGAGGGTGTGTGGACTACAGAGCAGGGTCCTCCATAAGAGGTGATAGATAAATTAATGGAGAATAGGTTCTACAGATGACACTTAAATGCATTGAAAAAGACTTGGTGTGTCTAGCTGCTTCTCATTGACTGAAGCTGGGACTATAGTAAAGCAAGAGATTAGCTTTATCTTTCTCTGGTTCAGGAACTCTTTTCCTTTACTAACTGCAGCCTGTTACTGGTTATAGATAATGGGGCAGGTGGTCTGATTTAGGCAAGTCTTGTGTTCTCCTGGTACTATGGCATGGGCTTAATGAATGAGCAGTATAAATATTCTGAAATACTCTTCTCTCATTTTAAACTAAATCTGAATTTAATTTTCATTTAAATCTAAATTATTGCTTTAACTTCATATTTATTGTGACTGTTGTTTGATAGGATGATAAAAGCTATGTCAATTCTTCAGTTCAGGCAAGAATATCAGACTTAGCCCTGAAATTAGTAGTAGTAAGCAACACAAGTTGTTTTGAGACAGGAATAGCTCCAAGGTATATTCAGCTGATCAAACTAGTCAAGTTCATTGTTTTACCAACTGCTCTTATGCTCTTTCCGGAACTTGGACTAATTTTAGAGCTTAGAGATGAATTAGCAATTCACAGTGCATGCTCACCAGATGCTGTTGACACATGTGAATAAAACAGAAACACAGTCAGGCTGAAAACAATTTTTGAAGATCACCTTGTCCCTTCAGTATTAAAGACTAAGCTAAACAAGAGAAGTAATATATTTGTTCACCCTGTGCCATTATTAAATTAGCCAGGCTGAGAGTATAGACATAATATTGTAGAAGAGTCTTATTGATACAAGTCACAGTCCCCATAACTTAGCAAACCAATTGTGTCATTCTGACAGGCGATTCCATCTGGCTGCTCATGGTGAAAGTTTCCCAATGCTGGACTTGGTTATTTAGAATATATACAGCTTATTTTCATGCATTTTGTAAGTCTATCAGATGAGTGTTCTGCAGAAGAGGAAGACATATTTTGCATGCAAAATGATGAATGCCTCTTTGCAAGCCAGCAAATCTGTTCATCCTTTTTAAAATGAACTACTGCCCCAGCCACTCCATACTTTTTTTTTTTCATGCCTCTTCAGCGTAAGACAGGTAATGGAATGATGCAGAGGGCAAGAATGGATAGCATACAAGGTCCACCCCATATAGGTAAAGCTCAGATCTGAATAGAGTCACGTTCATTCTTTTTTCCTTTTTAATTTTTTTTTTCTCCTATCAGAGGTACACTGTGGGTTTTTTTTAAGCCACATCTTAAATAAAAGGGGGGTTAGAGAGCCAGCTACCCAAGTTTCTGGTCCTCAAATTGTGACATAGTGTATCTTATCATTAGGATATTGCCCCATCCCTGGAAGTGCTCAAGGCCAGGCTGGATGGGGCTTTGAGCAACCTGATCTAGTGGGAGTGTCCCTGCCCATGGCAGGGGGGTTGGAACTCAATGATCTTTAAGGTCCCTTCCAACTCTAACCATTCTATGATTCTGTGATATTCCCCTCAGGAGAAAAGGAATATGAAACAAAGACATGAATCCTATTTGGATGAAGAGACGAATGAGGGGTTTTTTAACTAGAACCTATAGAAAAGCTATTAAAAACACAGCTCCTCTGCCTAGCAATCTTTCTAATTAAAGTGTCCATGCTTGTTTATTGTGTAGGATCCATTGCTACGTATCATTTATGTATATAACAGTGATGGGCAGTGAAAACTGAACTGTAGTTTAGCAGATTCATCTAGTATGAAATAGAAGTTACTTGTTTCTTTCTGCTCTTATTTTGCTGCTAAAATGGCCACAGGACTGTTGTCATAAGTAGAAAAGGCAGGGATAGATTCCAGTCAGTCAGCAAGATGTTTGTTAAATAGCAAAACTGAAATGAACTACTCAAGAATCTGACTAGAAAATTGTTCTCAGATACTATCTGAGATTTCAACTGCTGTTATCATTTTCACTGTTATTTTGATTCATTCTCTATCATTGTTTTCTGATCCTCTTTCTGTCCTGCAAAACTTTCCCCCTTCTATGTGTTTTTATTGTGGATGACTTCTGCAAGCATTAGATCATGCCTGTTCTTAGAATATTTGTCTGAGAGCTTTTGCTTCTCTATTGGGAGAAGGCATCAAAGAGTTATCATCTAATTGATTTTGTGTTTTTTCTTATTCTTCCATGAAAAAGGAGGTCATCACAACAGAGGATAAGAAAAAAAAAAACATTTAAAATAAACTAAATAAGTAGTCTATATCTTCACCAAGACCTATTAATATCTACTGTAAACATTTTATTAGAGTTTTTTCTTAAAAGCTGTTTACTTAATAGGAATGTTAGGGGTTTCGTTACGTTTTTGGTTTCATTTGTTTGGGTTTTTTTTTACCTTAAGTGTCAAGAGATTTGAACATTGAAATACAGTGACATAGATCAGTAGAATATCGAGGGTGAATAAATTGTCCAACCGAAATGGGAAGCTTTGGAACTCTAAAGATTTATGTTTAGGCAGACTCCATTCTTTCTGAGTTAAGGCTGAAAAACTCACTTAACTGCAAGCATATGGATTCCCTGTGCTGCCATTTCAAATGACGCTTAACTCAAACAAATTAGTCAGTCTCTGAAAACTGAGATAGGCAGATCTTCAGCTATCTTAATTCTTTTGTTGAATGTGGATCTATTTTATATTGCTATGTGAATAAAAGAGAGGTCACAGTTCTGATAATTTTATAAACAGATCAATTACAGTTCCTGGTGAAATCAACTGTATTTCCACATAAAAAGGTTAAGACAAAATAGATTGATACATGTAGCAACATGGTCCAAATCCATAATTTTATAATTATTTTGTTGTTGTTCTTAATTGCCAAAATGTGTTTGTTTCCAGCAAAAGTACTGAGAATAGAAATAGGAACATGCAGTGAAAAGAGGATGCAAGAAGTGCCTGCCTGCAATGAATAGTGATACTTCAGTTGTAAGACAGTACTGTTATAATAGCATTTTTAGTGGAAAAATCACCATCAAATTAAGAATCTTTTGATATTATTTCTTTGATAATTGTTCAAGAAGGAAGGTGTGAAATCTTCTGTATGTTTATGTAGTAAAAACAAAGCCCTTTTATAGAATCATAGAATGGTTTAGTTTGGAAGGGACCTTAAAGGTAATCTAGTTCCAACCCCTGTCCGTGGTAAGGGGCACCTTCCACTAGATCAGGTTGCTCAAAGCCCTATCCAACCTGGCCTTAAACACTTTCAGAGAGGGCATCCACAACTTCTCTGGGCAACCTGTTCCAGTGCCTCACCACTGTCAACAGGGAAAAATTTCTTCTTGATATCTAATCTAAATCTACCTTCTTCCAGTTTGAAGCCATTATCTCTCATCCTATCACTACATGCCCTTGTAAAATGTCCCTGCCCAGCTTTCTTGTAGGCCCCCTTCAGATACTGTAAGGCCACTATAAGGAGCCTTCTCTTCTGCCGGCTGAGCAACCCAACTCTCTCAGACATGCTCCAGCCCTCTGATCATCCTTGTGGTGCCCCTCTGGACCTGTTGGAACAGGTCCACGACCATCTTGTGCTGAGGACTCCGGAGCTGGACAAAATACTCCAGGTGGGGTCTCACCAGAACAGAGTAGAGGGGGAGTATATCTTCCCTCAATTTACTTCATGTTTCCAATGATGTCCCCTACCTGGAACTGTTTCAAAATTTTAAATAGATGTATAGGTCTGTAGAACCTTAGGTTCCAGTGCAAAAATGATGTAAATGAAATAGATGTAATTTGCTACTGTTTTGTGTTTCCTTTAACTAGTGATAACTGATTTCATCTATAATATGGTGATCTGATCTAGAATATGGCAGTAGAGAACCAACTGTTGTGAGATGTTGTTTGCATTAATTCATGCAGTAAAATCCACTTTCTAGTGACAGCCCATGAGCTGGATTCAGCTCACAAGATATTTCTACTTGACTTGCCACTTTTTACATGTGAAAGGAAACAAGCAGTTGTTCCATTGCTCAAACTAGCAAAAGCTAAAGGATTTATCTCCCACCATAAAGAGATTGGAGAAGGGTAGCAGCATTGCTGGTGAAGAAGAAAGATCCCTACTCCCTTCCTGCCTTACACTGGCTGTAGCATGAACCCAGTGCTCTGGGTGAGATAGTCAGCCCTCTTCATCCTACCTGCTTCCTTCCCCAACTCATCAGACTTCATCTTTGCAATAGAAGCGTACCTCAAAGCTGCAGGATAGGGAGGTCAGTGGGAAGGATATATGACTGCTTGTATGGGTATCATCCAATGCTGGCACCAAAGAAAACATAGTGGAGATTTCTGGGAAAGACAGTGTTCCTTGGCTACAAGAAGAGCAAGGATGGGCCTGAGTTTAGCATCTCTGCAAAGAGGAAAAAAGGTCTGGCAAAGCAGGACCTAATTTCCACACAGCTGAAAGCAAGCTGGTGATGCAGTTAGTGATAACTAGAGAAAGACTTGGCTCATTGTAAAGCTTTGTCATATTTGATAATCTCGTGGTCATGCTTGTCCAACTTGATGAGCTTCTACAATTAAATGACTGGTGTGGTAGACAAAGGCAGAGCAGTGGATATTGTCCATTTTATACTGTCTCCCATAGGATCCTAATAGAGAAGCTGTTGATGAGTAGGCTGGATGAGCAGACACTGAGGTGGATTAAAAATTGGCTGAACAGCGGGGCTCAAGTGATAGTGATCAGCAGCAAAAGTCTATTTAGAGGCTAGTAACTAGTGATCAGTACTGGGTTCACTAATCTTCACTAATGATCTGGGTGATGGAACAGAGTGGAACAGCAAGTTTGCTGATGACACAAAACCGGCAGGAGGGCCTGATGCACAAGGGGACCATAAAGACGACGAAAGGACTGGAGCATTTCTCCTATGAGGAAAGGCTGAGCAAGCTGACTATCTAGCTTGGAGAAGATCAGGCTCAGGGGGATCTTATCAATGTATATAACATACATAATGGAGCCAGGTTGCTGGCAGTGGTGCCCAGTGACAGGACAAGTCAATGGGCACAAAATTAAACACAGGAGGTTCCTCATGGACATAAAGTAGGACTTTCTACTGTGAATAGGTTGCCCATGGATGTGCTTGAGTCCCCATCATTGGTTATATTCAAAAACCATCTGGACATAGTCCTGGGCAACTGGCTCTAGGTAGACCTGCTTGAGCAGAAGAGTTGGGCCAGATTTCTTCCAGAGTTCCCATCCAACCTCAACCATTCATTGACTTTGGGAAAGCAGAAATGTTAGTTGACAGTCTAGTTTCTTAGCTCTGCTCTCACTTTTGACATATCTCAATTGTCTGTGCTAGGAGCTTAGACACCTACGTGTAGATGCCTAAATGTAGGTATATTCTTGAATAGTGGGTTGTCCCATTTTGGCATAAAGAGTAGCATAGCACAAATATCTAATTTATATGTTAAGGGATGTTACATGAGCCGGTTAGCTTTTCTCCAGCCCTTATGTAATTTTCTTCAATTTGTTGAAATTGTTCCAGTTGTTTCCAATAAATGGAATAGAAAATTATGTTCACATTTATAATCTCCATGTAATCTCAGGGTATTATTCGTGACAAGGGCCTCCTAACTGTTTGATACTTCTTTATCTCTAGAACATACAGTTCCTTCTCTAAGATCTGTGGTCACATTAATCAGTTCTAGCCAGTTTCTGTGCCCCACTGCTCAGGCCTATGTAAGACAAGGTTATGCCATTTTTTATACTGCACATTACTTCAGATATTGCCTTTATTTTATTTTATTATTGCTTTTTTAATTCTCTACCTTTCTGCTAAAAAATTATGTCAAAATTTTAGCTTCCATTTAAAAGAGCTTGTAGTCTAGATGATGCAGAAATAAGTTAAAAATAAAGTCCTTAAAGACTTAATTCTGAGGAATTAATAACAAGAGTATATTTTTTAAAAGTGCAGTATCTTTAAAACGTTTTCATGATGTGACTCTCATGGGAATCTGATTGATTCCTCTGAGTGCTTGGAAGTCAATGTGTCAGCTCTGTAGTTTTAGAGGGGTTTATTCACAAAAAAGATGTGAATAAAATAATGTCTGAGCACCAATATTAAACAGTCAAGTGCAAGAGAAAGTGTTACTTCTGAGACAGAGGTACTTCCAAAGCCCTTCTAGGATGCAGTTAGGTTAAGCAGAAGATCTGCAGGCAGAAGTTGCCCATGAGGCAAATAAATGTTTCTGGTCCTCACACTTTGTAAGTGTTACACAATCATTCACCACCGTCAAAAAAATATGAGACCTTTTTTGCATTATTGCATGTATTCCAGGAATGCTGGAGGGGTTTCTGACTTTTTTTTTTTCAGTTTTGCTTATTTATTTCATACAGAACAGGAGTCCTGATAACTTTGAAATGAGTCATATGGTGGTTTACATCCTGATTGCCTGAATATTTACCATTCATTAGTGTATAACATTTCTGATTAAAAAGTAAGGTCACCAAATTTTGTTCTGCTACAATGGCTTGCAGATTTGGTAGCTTCTTCATCAGCTCATACTGCGCAGATCTTCTTTTCCTTTAACGCAGAGAGTGGAGGTTACCTAGTTTGAAATGCGGGGTAAAATATGACACCACAGAAAATATTTCCACGAAGAAATAAAAGTCGTGGTACCTTTAGGACTACACATTTGCCTCCTTTCAAACAACATAGCAGCTGCAGCAACTGACTCAGTTCCCCGAAACTCTGGCCCAAAAAGTGTGTCTGCCTCTGTTCTCAGTGCACTATTCTGCCATAGGCCAAAGCCAAATGCCTGTCACGAACCCCTCAGCTGCAGACTAAAGGTCTGAAATATGAAAGAGTAACAGTAGTAAGAAAACATAATGTCATTAGAACTATCTGTGTGTTAGGAGAGTAATTGTTGATTTATTTGTTTTCCAGCTGTATTAGCTGCTTTAAGGCAAGTACCTGTTTCTTAAGATGACCTTTCGTCACTAATATCTGTGTTCTGTAACAAGCTATGGTATTGCAACAGTAAGTGGGGCTCTCTTTTTTGATTTTATCCTATTAAGAAAGTATTTCTGTGCCCACTTAAGATCTGGCAGGCTTGGCAGGCTTCAGGATGGTTGAAACTGAAAGGCTTGTCATATTAGAAATATTTCAGGTAAACCTGGCTAGCTCTGACTGAATGTCAGGTTTGCAAGGATTCTTGTCAAAAACATAGTTAACAAGCTGAAGAAGAAAAAAAAATCTTGTGAGCTGCATGATCTTAATTTTTATTTCTAGCTATAACAGATTAGGAAAAAATACTTGAGTTAACAGGCATTATTTTAACTGAGATTGTCTCTTTAATAATTAACTCCAACAGACAGAAAAAGGCATTCCACAACTGGAACCCTTCTTTCTTGTAGTCAAGTCCGCTTTCATTACTTTTCCCTTGATGTTGGATTATAGAGCAAAGTAAAAAAAATAAAAGAGAACCTCAAGCCAGATTTTTAAATCCAGAGACAGGCAACAAATTTAAGTGCCCTGATTTCTGAAATGCTGAGCCTCCGGCAGCTTTCGTTTACTTTAAAGGAAGCTGCTAGGGGCTCAGCACCTGAAAATAAGGGCAATTATTGAGGTGTTTCACTAAAGATTGATGATCCAGAGAGAAGAGATCCATAACCAGAGCATAGCATTAGTGTGCCCCCCTTGGGAGGAGAGAATATTTTCTATTAGGAACAGAAAAACACAGATACATCCTTATTATTACTAAGCAGTAAATGCACTATCCACAGGAGAAAGCACAGCATCTCTATTTTACAAAAGATGAACACTGACTTTTGTTTTAAATTTATAAAAAAAAAAAAAAAAAAAAAAAAAACCAACAAAGAAAGAATAAAACACTAGAATGAATGAGAAGGATGTTTAGGGAATAGCATGATTTGAAAAGTCAAACTTCAGACCACTGTATCACGGCTTTCCCTTCTGCTGGCTGGTCTGCCTCTGAAGGGTGACACAACTTTGTTCTTCGTTCTTTTTACCACATTCAGGCAGAAATTCTGCAGTTATGTTTAGTCCTGGAAATAGCACGAATGTGGGATCAGGAGGTTCCATTAAAGGTAGTTTTCCTTTTCCCTCAGCTGTCTCCTCAGGCTGAGTACACATCAGCACCAAGATGTGTTTTGTTTGGGAAATTAAAAATGTTGAAAGGAGCAAAATAAAAAAGAATTTCCAGTGGTTCCATCAAGTTACGTTGCTCTGACACTTCCTTTCCTTTTGAGTTCCAGCATGTATTTTTTGTCAGATTTTGCCTCTTAATTTTGAGTCTTCTGCATCTCCACTGTACAAAGCTATCCCATGGTACAAGCTGTGCTAACACTCACATTAAAAACACTAATTTTCAAGGATTCTCTACTGAGCTGTGAAAATTTGCTCTAGGCAAACATATGCCTCGGGGCTGAGATGCAGAAGGAGACTTGTGCATTCTCCAAGGCAGTTTTATGACATTGTTTTTTTCCCCTGAAAATCCCAGGAGCCTCATTTTTGTGTTCTGCTTTGCTGAAACTCTGCAGAGTTGTGTCCAGTTACTCCAGGAATTCAAAGGGGTTTTATGTCAATGAGCACCAACCAGCTCAGAGAACCAAAACTGAAATGTTCTCCCCGCAAGGCATGCTGGTATGTGTTATAATCATAATGCTTATAGGCCAACACCACTTCAGATTCATGTCAGTGTACAGTAGCCCAGATGTTCACAGCGGCCTGCTTTAAAGGCCCTGAATTGCATAAATGGGCTTGGCAACAAATATATTTTTCCCTCAGAAATTGATTTATGAACTTGCGGGACTCTTTTCTACTCAAGTTTTGCTTGCAGCCAGAGATAAGATTTGGGTATGTGTGAAAAGCTAACAGTTTAGGAAGTAGAAAATCCTCCAGACAAATGTAAAAAGCCAGACACTGATAGAAAATGAATACAATGAAAGTAAGTGATTGAGAAGTTTTTGATTAAATATCTCTTTAGTTTATTATGATAGTCTTCAGTCTAAGGCTGGGTTTTCATGCTGTTGGATTGAGTACTCAAATGTACTACAGTAATGAGCAAGAACAACTAGACTATCCCAAAGAGTTCTTACAAGAGTTATAGAGCAGTGGCCCGTAGGAGCATTTCACTTATATAAATTAGACTTGCTCCAGGGTTAATCAGGGGAACTTGGTTAAAAGGTTATATAGAGGAAGAGCAATGTAGGATTAGTACTGTGACATTCCTGCTTCTCCCAGTGCACAGGTTATAAAAGCCAACTCGAAAATAGGATGAAAAGGACCGCTTTTGTCCTTTTTAGAATTGTGAATTATCACATTCTTAACAATTTGAGATTTGATCACATAAACAGTTTGATAATTATAATCTATCAAAATTGTCTGCATTGATTCTTACACTGATATAATAGCATGTTGTGTAGTGAGACCATATATGATGTGGTAACTCACACTTGTATTACTATTCAGTCATCTTAACTGAGACTGGCATGACTGGGTTTACGAAAGAAAGAAGGAAAGAATCCAGTGCTGTTTCCTGTAGAAGTGACACAGTGCAAGTGAGCCAGCACAGAAATTGGGGCAATGGTTGTGCTGTTCTATTTATTTCAGGGCTGAGAAAAATACCTGGATTATGACTCCAGGGATGGAAGAACGAGAAAGAGTAGGAGAATCTTTGACTTTAGTTTACGCAGTGTCCCAACACAGTGACAGAAGGTGTTGAGGACGTATACAAACAATAGAGTTGAGAACTAAAGAAGCTAGTCAAATATGCTTGTTTAGCTGACCTGCTTTAGGACAGAGTGGTGTCTGTGTGTTCCCCAGGTACTAAGTAATCACTGTTAGTGCTGGTCAACACACCATCCTTGTTGCCTGTAGGGAGAGTAGGTCTCTTCCTCACAAAGCATATACATCCATCTCATGCAACTAAGTCTTTTCTAATTAAGTCTCATATAACATCCTGTCAAATCACCTGTGTCAAGCACAATACTGATGCAGAATAAGAGCATTCACAGAGAGCATAGAAAATTGTGTTACAAAGAATAGCTGTAGATATGTAGTCCAACCTCTTTCTCAAAGCAGGGCTAGCTTCCAGGTTAAGCCAGACCACTGATGGCCTCTCTTCAATAGTTTTGGAAATTTCAAAGAACAGTAATTCCACAGACTTTCTGCACAACCTATTGCAATTCTGAACCACTCTTACTGTGAACAACTCTTATTTTTCGTTATGCCTATTTAGAATGACTTTGCTTCTTCCCCAAAACAAGGAGTACCTCAGAAACAGATTATTCCAAGTACCAATCAATATCTTTGATCTTCTTCTTCAGTATAACAGGAATATACTTTTTTGACATATGATTTGTACTAAGACTACAAATTTTTGTAGCTTTCCAAATCCAGTCTGAACACAAATTTGCTACAAAATATAAATTCTAAAAATCATTTTATAGGCTGGTCATATTATGTTTAATGTTAAAACTTCAGTGATAACCTATTGAATCTGAATGTTTTTATTTTTTTTAAACCACTGATCCTTGAAAATAAGATATGAAAACATGTAATTACAGTGCTTTGATGGCAATTTCATATAGCTGATGTTATTTGGAAGGCATGCAAGGAGTTGTATTGGTATTCTGTTACAGTTATAGACAACTACTAAAGCATAGCTGTAAACAATTTGTTATTTTCCAGATTGCTTCAACATATATTAGTTTCTAAGTCTGCAGCCAAAAATGTGGTTATATGAATGTTGATGTCAACTATAGCACTTCAGTTTTTACTGACCTTGTACTCTTTGGAAAAATTATCTTTCAGTGAAAGTTTAAGATGGATACAGATATGCACAAAAGCTTTTAGAGTTTAAAAGTCTTCTTTTGAGGATAATATGAAGTATGTTGTGAGTGATCTCTCTAAAAGCACATTTGTGTTAATTGTGACTATGTGAATTAAAGCACAAAGAAAATAGATACCTATTACATACAAATTCAACAAAAGAAATATGCATTTTATGCTGCCATCTTATGGTAGCACAAGCAACATAAGTCTTGATGTAATAGTACACTGTACAGGAAAAAATATCAGAAAAATAGACTTTATCTTTCCTGATAGGCTTTTGTAAAGTCAAATAAATTTCATTATCAATAGAAGTTTAGTGGGAAAAATTTAGTTATTATTTTCTAAAAATTCACTGAAAATGGTTGTAATTTCTTTTGAGAACATTGTACTAAATCTCTTTATCCTAAGAATGAGGATAATAGTTAACTGGTAATATCTGAAAGGACATACTTGTTGGAGATCTAGATATTCCTGGCAGGTTTGGATAAACAGCTAGTAAAATAGTATCTTTGGTATTAGGTTTTTAAGGTGTTGGCATTCTGTCTGTTTTTCTGGGCAGAGCATACTCATGTTTATGATAGCCAACTAATACCAGAATTTATCCATTTTTATAAATATTTCCAAAATTCACTTGCTAAACAGTGAAAGAATATGTTTCTTTCACAAAATGCATATTAAAAGTGTGTTTATGTTGCTGTAGGATAGCACAACTGTTGGACATACATATATTCAGGAAACAGAAGAAAAATCCATATAAGACTGTTAAACTTGAAGGAACTGTCTCTGCTTAGGATGTCCATGAACAATACATTGTTAGAAAGTAGGAGAGAATATACAGTAGTGTAATCACAGAGTTACGTTTGCCTTATACTTGTACTCTTCCCTAAGCACCTGCTTTTGGACCCAGTCAAATGGATCTTTGCTGATCAGGTTCAGCCATTACGGTGTTCATTTGCAGAAAAGCAGTTCATTATTATCTCCATTCTTAATATGAATTGATATTGCAAATCTGATCCCCAACTAATGCGATGAAAGAACAATGGATGTACACATTTTCAATATACATAATCAAACCTCAACATTTACTGGAAAGCAATCTCAAGTATTTAGTGACAACTTCAAGTTTATTTACAGCACAAGGACAAACAAATACAATCTCTTTTGATGCAAAAATGTTCCTCTGCTAAGTAATTTTCTGTTTGTTTATTTTTGTACTTTCAGCTACATAAAATACAAAGCACCAGTGCTCAGTTGATGAAGATGTCAGACTGAAAACGTAAAAGTTTATGTTTAAATGAATCTGAATCTGTGTTGTAGACTCCAGCTGGAAATGAATTTCAAAATGACAGGCATAACAGCTGAACGTATGTGAACTACTTTGAAATGGCCAACTTCAGATGGTCTCAACAACCTCTAAACTCTTAAAGATAATAGGTTAGATAAAAACAGAGATTCCGAATTGTGCACAGCTTTATACTGTAAGTTGTCATATAGCAATTTTAATATCAATTTGGTGTTGAACAGGAAGCCAATGTAATTGTCTCAGAACTCAAGTTCCATACTGAGACCTCCTTGTGCATGCTAAATTACAGCATCTGTATTTTGTATGCTTAGGAAGAAATTACATTTAGGGGAATTATCCAGAAAGTCATGCAGCAATCCAATTCTGTATGCTAAGATACTGAGACAACATATGGTAGCATACAATAGTGGCATTTTGTGAGCTATAGCTCAGTAAACTAAATTTGATCTTGAAATTCCAAGACTCTGTTACTTATATACTGTGTTACTTTAAAGTAATATTTCCTCTTTGAAAAGTCCAACTCATTATCATTGGTGCCTTTGTATATTTTTGTCTTTCAGGAAAGAAAAAAAAAAAAAAAGTAGTGAAGCAGTGGTAGAGGAATAAAAACCTACCAACCTGTGTTAAACATAATCCAAAGTCCATGCAGTGAGTGACTCCCAGGATCTTTATTTCTGCTTATAGCATCTTATTCCCTAAAAAGTCATCCCAATATTACATGAACTTACTTGTGTCTTAGATGTTAGATAAGGATAGGTTTGGACAAATAGGTAGAGGAATAAAAACCTACCAACCTGTGTTAAACATAATCCAAAGTCCATGCAGTGAGTGACTCCCAGGATCTTTATTTCTGCTTATAGCATCTTATTCCCTAAAAAGTCATCCCAATATTACATGAACTTACTTGTGTCTTAGATGTTAGATAAGGATAGGTTTGGACAAATAGGTGCATACAATTCCTTTTAAAAAAAAAAGAAGTGTGTCACTTAATCTAATGTAGTGTTTCCTATTTGAAGAGTCCAACTCCTACTTTCATTGGTTTCTTTGTGTATTTTTCCCTCCAACCATAAAAGAGCTATTATCCACAATAAAAAGCTTGCATTTTAATAAAATTAAATGCATAGCTCAAAAAAGTATTTATAAGTCCTGCTAGAGCTGCTGCCTCTTGTGTTTTAATAAAAGCTTATGTATAAATGTATATTGCTTATACGTATAAACAATATATTTCTTATGTATAAATGTATATTGCTTATACGTATAAGCAATAATATATATTGCTTATAGATTATTATAAGCAATTCAGTTTATAACTTGGATCCAAATTTTACAGCAGATGAAGTAGACTTAGAAAAATATTGACTAGTGCTAACCAGCTGACCAAATAAAAAACAAACCCACAAACTTTGAAAAATTTGTAAAATTGCATTATGAAGTATGTTACTTGACTGAGAAGATTTCTGTAATTTACCACCATTTTGGTGCTATTCATTGTAGCTGTATTTTGACATTTTTCTTTGGCTCCATTCAGGATGCTCAGTGTCAGCTAACTAAAGGAGGAATATGCTGTTCCACTGACAAAGATCTCATCCTTAGTTAGATGAGACTTTCTAATAAAGACAGGTCAGACTGGTGAAATAAAAAAAAAAAACCCACAGAGACACATCTGGAGAAACTTTCTCCTGGAGAAACTGGCTGCCCATGGCTTACATGGGAATACTCTCCACTGGGTTAAAAACTGGCTGGAGCACTGGGCCCAGAGAGTGATGGTGAATGGAGTCAAATCCAGTTGGCGGCCGGTCACAAGTGGTGTCCCACAGGGCTCGGTACTGGGGCCGGTTCTCTTCAACATCTTTATCAATGATCTGGACGAGGGGATCAAGTGCACCCTCAGTAAATTCACAGACAACACCAAGCTGGGTGGCAGTGTCGACCTGCTGGAGGGAGAGGCTTTGCAGAGGGATCTGGACAGGCTGGATCGATTGCCTGAGACCAACAGGATGAGTTTCAATAAGGCCAAGTGCCAGATCCTGCACTCTAGGTCACAACAACCCCATGCAGCCCTACAGGCTTGGAGATGAATGGCTGGAGAGCTGCCTGGCAGAAAAGGACCTGGGGGTGTTGGTTGACTGTCAGCTGAACATGAGCCAGCAGTGTGCCCAGGTGGCCAAGAAGGCCAACAGCATCCTGGCCTGTATCAGGAGCAGCGTGGTAAGTAGGATCTGAGAGGCGATTGTTCCCCTGTACTCGGCACTGGTCAGGTCTCACCTCGAGTGCTGCGTCCAGTTTTGGGCCCCTTACCACAAAAAAGGCATTGAGGTGCTGGAGTGGGTCCAGAGAAGGGCAACGAAGCTGGTGAGGGGTCTGGAGAGTAAGTCTTATGAGGAGAGGCTGAGGGAGCTGGGGTTGTTGAGTCTGGAGAAGAGGAGGCTGAGGGGAAACCTTATCACACTCTATAACTATCTGAAGCAGGGGTGTAGAGGGGCGGGGGTTTGTGCCAGAGGAGGTTTAGATTGGATACTGGGAAACATTTCTTCACCGAAAGGGTTATCCAGCATTGGAATAGGCTGCCCAGGGAAGTGGTTGAGGCACCATCCCTGGAGGTGTTCAAAAGATGGGTAGACATGTCCTCAGGAATATGGTTTAGTAATTTTTATTTCCTATTTCTTATTTATTTTTTTTGTCAGAGTTAGGTTGATGGTTGGACTGGATGATCTTTAAGGTCCCTTCCAACCTAGACAATTCTATGATTCCATGATGCTATCTGTCCTGCCAAACTGAAGGATACAAAAATGTGCGTTGTTGAGTTCTTTGGTTGTTTTTTTGGTTTGGTTTCATTTGTTCTGTTCTGTTTTGGTTTTCCATGAATGATCAGGAGAATTTACCTTTAAGAATGGCTGTCAGTAAGTCAGTGAGTAGGGCACTCCTGTTTAGATAAAGAAATTCAATTGCCAGCTGTACAGATAAGGAACACAAGCTTGAAACTTGATTTTCTATTTCCTGGAGGAGTGCAGCACAGTCAACATATATAAGGTAACACCTGAGAAAGAACAAAGGGACTTAGAAGAGGCAGAGAAAAGCAGACCTCAAAAAACTTCAGGAGAAGAAAATGTTTCATGAAACAGGAGGTATGACTAAGCCAGAGTTCTGTAGTATCTGGTGTAAGAAGGCACACAGTGCAGGTGAGCAATTGAGCAGTACCCCAATCTGGCTTAGCAGAAAATGAAAATAATACATTTAAGCATTTTTATATCCATTTCTTTTTGGTTCTTAGGGTGTGCAAGTTGAGTTTTGTAACCAGTATGATCAAAGGTGGTAGAAGAATCTGAGGACTGTTGCTGTTAGCTCCTTTTGAATGATATCAACAAAGGGTTAGTCTAGTGTTAAGCATAAGAGGATTTCTAGTTACTCAGCTTTTGTGTGGTGCCTCACCACATTTTTTCTTTTTTTCCTAAATAATGGTATTGGTTACAGTGATTGATGAGGATGTCAATCAGCAATTTCCTGAGGAAAAGGATTACAGTACTCTTTCAACTTAGCCTGTCCACACAATGCAAAGTCTTAATGTCTTTTATGAAAGAAAATAACCTGTCTTTGTTCATATATTCTGTAGGTCTGGGTCATTCTCTCCAATTGCTGATCTGAAGGCCTATCAATGCACAGACCTCAGTGAACTAACCCACTTGAAATAGAGTGCTGGTGATTTCCCCATGGAATAAGTCTTTCACCTCATGCACCAATTTATTTTGCTTAAATCAAGGTCCTTTAATCAGTCTTGACATCTAGAGTAGAATTATTTTGAAAAAGAACAAAAAAAAGAAAAAAATATTACATTGTTCTATTCCCATTAAATTCAACGTACAAACTTGCATCCTTTTCTTTATGAACAGGGTTAAACTAATGATGAATGCTTTAAACTTCTTACCTGTTTCCTATTTACTTTTAAAATCCATGCAGTTCATTAAAGTCTATGGGTTCCATCAAATTTTAGGCTCTCCTAAGTGTGTGTTATGAAGGACCACAAAATGCGTTTAAACAGACTGTAAATAACAGACAAAAAGCTAAGTGTTAAGAATCATGAGACGTACAGACAGATGATGAGGTTAACTACATGACCTTCCATGACTTTTTTTTTTTTCATAGTGTCTGATGTTACCTTAAGATAAATTTTACAGCAGATGAAGTAGACTTAGAAAAATATTGACTAGTGCTAACCAGCTGACCAAATAAAAAACAAACCCACAAACTTTGAAAAATTTGTAAAATTGCATTATGAAGTATGTTACTTGACTGAGAAGATTTCTGTAATTTACCACCATTTTGGTGCTATTCATTGTAGCTGTATTTTGACATTTTTCTTTGGCTCCATTCAGGATGCTCAGTGTCAGCTAACTAAAGGAGGAATATGCTGTTCCACTGACAAAGATCTCATCCTTAGTTAGATGAGACTTTCTAATAAAGACAGGTCAGACTGGTGAAATAAAAAAAAAAAACCAACCTTCACTGAATTACTGAATAAGCATTTGATCTTTTTGTGCTTCCATCTCCCTCTTGTTGTTTAGACTAAACCTGCTCTTATAGGTTCCCCACCAAATTGTGAAACCACTTTCAACTACTTTTTGGAGCAAAAACACTACTTGAAACTTTTTGTTGTTCAGAAAAATGGATACTACTTTTGGATCAAATTTCTTTTTGCTTGAATCTTAATATATTTTTTCAAGTCTTCTTAAACACTACTGAATAACACTAGAAAAGCTGAAGTATCTGTCCTTCTAAAGTACTCTAAGAATATTCAGTGTAATTCTGGGCTCTTACATGCTTCTCTTTTTCAAGTTGTTAATAATAAGTTGAGAACTTCTGTTTCACACTTTAGAATAAATACAGAAATTCTCCTGTTGTGTTTCAGAAGACATATGCATGTTTTTAGATGACATTTAGTGCAGCAAAGACACAGTATTCTACAATCTTCTTTCTAGTCCTAGGCTGAACAATTCAAGTAACAATCAAAAGTAGCAAACAGTTTTAGACATTTGAAGTCAGTATTTGTTCCTTTTTTAATCAGTTAATATCAGTGAATTGTTTAGACTCTGCCCTTCAGATTTGCTAATTTTTCAGTGAAACTCCAGTCATTGATATTTTTGTTTAAATCTCCTTTGAGGAGTAGGAGACAGTGAAGTATTTAATTTATTTCTTTAAACTACTCATATTATACTAGACTATATATAAGCAGCTTGGCCCAAAGGAACACTGACTTATTCTAATTATATTGACCTTTTTGTGGCAGTTGTGGAGGAAGAGGGGGGAAGGAGGACATTTTTTCATCAGCATGTTTTTTATTTTAGTCATTTCCTTAAATGCTAGCCTATAAATGAAGCTATAGTTAAACTGAAGGAATTAAAATGATCATATTGCGTTTGTTTTAAATTACAGTTGTATATAAATTGTATCACTTGAGGATGGTAAAGTACATTGGTAATATTACATTGTTCTATTCCCATTAAATTCAACGTACAAACTTGCATCCTTTTCTTTATGAACAGGGTTAAACTAATGATGAATGCTTTAAACTTCTTACCTGTTTCCTATTTACTTTTAAAATCCATGCAGTTCATTAAAGTCTATGGGTTCCATCAAATTTTAGGCTCTCCTAAGTGTGTGTTATGAAGGACCACAAAATGCGTTTAAACAGACTGTAAATAACAGACAAAAAGCTAAGTGTTAAGAATCATGAGACGTACAGACAGATGATGAGGTTAACTACATGACCTTCCATGACTTTTTTTTTTTCATAGTGTCTGATGTTACCTTAAGATATAGTTTCCACCAGATGTTTGACTTATAGCAAAGAGTTACAGTATGTTAAAGGTGTTGCAGAGACTGATGGTTGTTTTATCATTGAATGAATATATGCCATCCTTGTCGCTGTCACTCCTCTTAATGTGAAGTTCTTAGTCTTAGTTCTATGTAAAATCAGAATTCTGATCCAAGGATGAGAATATTTTTAATTAATTTTCTTCCTTCTTGTTCTTTACACCTGGGTATGACAATAGAAATGAATGGCAGTAACATACTTACGGAAATTCTCTGAAAATTAAGCCTTGAAATACCGCATGGAATTGGTATACGTCTTAGCTTCTCTGCTGACCTTGATGAACAAGTGTAAAAAATAACCTGGTTAAGCAAGTTTCACTCTCAGCTATCTTTTCATGCCTATATTCATAATAGATTATACCTCTTTTCTCCTGCTTTTAAAAATAATTCTCAGAACAAAGGGATTACATAAAAGCACATCAGGAACTCTTGTGATGGCCAGGAAAATAAGTATTTTGTCATTCCCCCATACCTATATTTCAGGCTTTAATTATGCATTTTGTATTAATCATCATGAAAACTTAACAGTTGAAAACTTAAAGACAATTGAAAAAGGAATACAAGACGTTCAACTGACAATTGGTAAAAAATGGGCTCTGTCCTTCCAGCTTTGTTTGCAAAGACAAACATTAAAAACCTGCTCTGGGTTTTGTATGGTTTTATGCTCACAGACCAGTTTGTGGTAGGGAGCTATCTGCATAATGGAAGGAGTTAAATGTTGGGACAACAACAGAGATCCTGTTTCACCACATAGTGCAAAGGCAGTACAAAAGAGTGAGATGAAGCCAAGAGAATACTCCAGAGCTGTAGACAGGAACTCAAATGCCGTGCAGATGTTAGCATTATAACTGACATATTTTCCAATTTCTCTGAAATTTGCTGATAAACATCAAAGCTAGAAAGTGTTATTTAGTTAAAAATGCTAAGACAGATTTTATTGGCACAATTTTTAGGGACTTAAGAATCAAAAAAATATTTTTTTCACTGTGATTATCACTTTAACTTTAATATTTTTTCAAACTGCTTGATATCATTTCCTCCTACATCTTTTACCTCCTGTCTTCATGTTGCAATGGTCATAAATCACAAAACCCTCCCTTTTGTTCTGCAAAAATCTTATTAATGAGAATTAATGAGAAAGGATTCTGTGAATACTAAAAGCTGAATATTCTATTTAAATTTCTACCTTGCTTGCCAGGTCCTCTTTTTATTTTCCTTTCAACCATTTTCTTTACTACTAATAAAATTTACTGAGAGTTTTATAATTAAAGCAGATTAGTTATAGTAGCTGTAAATTCTTTGCAAAAACATGAGAAATAATATATCAGATTTAAAATTGATGGTTATTATTTTATGTTGTGCCTATGCTATTTTCATCCCTTGATAATCTGCAAAATGACTATGCTACTAAATATTATCTGCCATTACAAAAGGTTTTTCCAGGGAAATAAGTTATGCCCTTTGGTTGTACCAGCAGTGTACAGGTATCAGGTACTGCTGATTAATTCTGTCTCATTCTTTCTCTCTTCCTTTGTTTCTTTCTACAACAGTCATGTCCTGTCATAGGAAACATATTGTTGTCGATGGCATTTCTTTCAGATCTATAATTTAGGACCGGACAAGCAACAAATATGTAAAGGTTGGGAAGGAGGGGTATTTTGTGTATCTCCAGCAGATTTTTAATAGAAACTGTATCAGATTAATTTGCTATCTGTTAGTTTGTAAGATACTGTCCTTCCATTTCAGCATTTGATTACAATAGCCATTGGATACAACTCCCAAATATTTCTTTAGCTCACAGGCTCAGTGTTCAGTTAGGTGCTTGCTTTCAGCTTAAGCATACTAGTTCTCCAGCAACTTACATGAAACAGAAAAATCTGTTTTGTAGCATCTATTTCTTTGTGTTGAGGCCCTGACAGTCAAGTGTTCTCAAGTCGGAAGTTAACTAAAGTTCTGGTTTGCTGTACCAAAGGCTTCGATTCTGAGACATTGAATTTAGAAAATATATCTGTTCTTTGTAAACCTGTGAGCCGCAGCACTCTATTAATGGCAAGTACTATGAGGTATTTCATTGGCAGCAAATAAAAGATTTCAGTTTATTTAAATAGGTTTTAATAAATAGGTTTAATAGGTTTTTAATAAATTAGCATTGAAAAGTTGTGGTTTTCCCTCTCAAAATTTTGTGAATCCTTAAGCTTTAAATTAAAATATTTGTGACAACAGCTCCACCAATGACATCTTTATCACTCATTACCACCATAGTTTTGGTGCAACTAGATTGAGTAAGAGCAGATACAAAAAGTACTTCAGGTTTTTGTGTCTAGTGTGCCAAAGTGGAAGAACCTAATTCACCTTCTTACTGCATATAATAGAAAATCAGGGAAAAATCTAAAAGTTAATGCATTTACCTTTGGCAGGAAGTAGTACAAGAAAGTCTGAAAACTAGATATTTTCACCAAAATTTGTATCTCTGCTCTGGGAGATAGATGAGGAAAACAAAAAGCTACAATGTTTGATCAAAAGAATTGTACCGATCTAGAACTGTATATATCCCAAGTTCTTATCATCCACTGGTTGCAGTGGTGAACATGCTTAGAGGTGTTTGTGTTACAGATGGGCTCTTTATTCTCTTCTGTCCGTAGTATACTTGGTGCAGCCATTGCACTCTGTAAGCATGATTTGCCTTGCTGTGAAGTAGCAGCTTTTCTTTGTTGATTTAACACTGCACGTAAAAAAGGTTAAACACAAGTAAAACACAATTTCATTTAATTATTTACAATAGTAATTTCTTACACAAGCTTAGAAAATCACTAGACTATAATACTACATATATTAGCAAATATATTAGTATCTGTCTTTTGTGCTGTAGTGAAACCTATTATAAACAAGAGGTCAAACCTTATCCTTATGTTTGATTACTGGGGCGTATACATTCAGTGACTGTTTTCCTCGGGGAGTGATAAAATTAACAGTACTGCCAAGCAGGTTGCAGGAGTGAAACCAGTAAGTTAAAAATATTAAGTTAAAAATATTGAGGTAAAATGTAGAGGTTTATGGAATCAGGCTTGTTTCCTGTTACCCAGATTTCTAACTATCTAGGGAAACTGTGCAGGGAGAAGGCTGTGGAAGTTCAAGCTGCGTCTTAGTTCTCTTGAAAAGCTTTATGGTTTCAGTAAGGTCATTATTTTTAGCTAGAACTTTTACATAGAAAGACTAACTAGTTCCTATCTTTACCCTTGTATTAGACTTTTAATATGATAAAATTGCTCCACTATGTGTTTTTAAAAGAACATGATGAAATGCTATATTTTTTCCAGCACACCTTTTTCTTAGTATTTTTTCATATATTGTCTCTCCCTGTTCTGTTCCTAATACAGCTTAGTAGTTTGTTTCATTATTGATATTAAGAAATATATCTGATTGAGGTAATACAGATTTCAGGCATGACTGTAATACAAAATCGTATTTAAACACTTAAAAATAATTGTTAAGATATGTGATTGAATGAAATCAATCAGTCAAATATGATTGAAAACCGTATACTTTTAGTATAATTTTTCAGTCAGGAGTAGCTGCACAGACTGTCCAAGGTTAGTCTGATTTGTTAGGGTATTTAATGTGATTGTTTAAGTTACTGACATACATTTTATGTGATTTCATAGAGTGTCTGTGAACCTTTGGATTGATTGTTTAGGAAATTTTGATGACTAACCAGATTAGCAGGCCAACATGATTTTTAATGAATCCACACTAATGGACTAGGTGTTAACTTTCATATTAGTGGACAATAACCACATGCCATTTGAATATAAATTCATATGAATTACATCACAATATGCAAATCTGTTTTGTCATTACTGATGCAGGTCTGTGAAGCCAAACAGTAGCAGCAAATGCTAACATTTTGCCTTTAAGTGTTCAAAAACATAAAATAAATGAGGCATAGCTATTGATTGTCTTTGGCCTACATTATCTTCACAGGAACTATTAAAAAGGCTTTTCCATCTTCCTTTCATGCCTCATTTTCTCATACTATCTAATGTAGAGCTCCACTTAAACTATAATGTGCTACTGTCTTGAAAGTGCATTTTTATGGCACTAAAAAGCTACAGTTGGGCATTATGGGCTTTTTACTGCTGTTTTTATTGCTATGTTGCATTGTATAGAATAATAAAATTTTGTAGTGCAGGAGTTACTTGTTTAATTAATTTTTACTTTTAAATTATATTTTGTCCACTTTAAAAGCAACTTAGAATTGTGACTTCAAAGAAGCAGAATGTCAACAATAGCTCTGGATTTCAGCTTGCCACACTTAAGACTGTCTATCGGTAAATTAGAGCTGTGGAACAATCCACATTATTTCAGGTTTTACTGAAGTTTCAATATATGCCTTTTTGGACTAGGAATTAAAATGTTCCTCCTGCACCAGTGATACTTTGTTTTGGTGCTACTTTCTTGAAATGTAAGTCTTCTGGTGTAGTAGTGGTGAAAGGCTTGTGGCAAGGGAAATAAAAGAAAATAAAATAATTTCATCAAAAAAATATGAAAATGAGTTCAGTGTACTATGTGCATGCACTGAAATATTTGGTCAAAACTTACATGATGTAACATTCTGACTGTAGGAAGTGATAGCACTTAGCCTTTGCAGGCTATTTTGAGGTAGTCTGCAGACTATGAATTATTGCTACGGGCTCTGTAATTTATCGTGCTCACTAGGTACTTATCTAAAATGCCCTTTAGTGCTGGATTCTGAAGTTTGTTACTCATCACTTGTAGGTTTTCGCTAAATTTGCAGAATATATTCTGAAAAACTCTGAAGAAGTTTTTGATACAACATAGGACCTTCATGTAGAATAAAATTCTATAAACTGACCGGAAATAAGAGATGAGAGGTATTTGAAATTCCAAATAAAATCTCTTTCCTCTATTTTTTTCCTCTTCAGAGCACAGATTTTGTGTTCTTATGTAATATATCAGCAGGCCACCTACGTAAGTTAAAAAACAAAAGTCTGCACTGTTTGGTTACACATCAGAATCTCTAGGCAGCATAGCAAGGCTTGAATTCTGAACCTAAGCCTTGAGATTTTCATGGCACTTGCCTCTTAGGGCATTGTAAAATCCCTGTCTGTGCACAGTCTGGAGGAAATGAGGAATAAATCTTCAGTACTTCTGAGCCTCACCTGGAGCAATGCGATTTGACTTCGATAAAGCTAGCTTTTAGGCATGCAGAACTCAGAACATAAATCAGGGTCTCAGAAATTCAAGTGAGTTGGTTATCCAGGTCCCTGAACTGAAGAAGTCTCAAGTGCCTTCAAGGTAAAAAAACACAACACAACAAACAAAAACCAAAACCCCCCAAAACCCACAAGTAGCTAATTCAATAATACCAACAAAATTTTGTCCTGCATAAGCTTACTAAGACAAAACAATGTGGGATTGGCACACATTTGTTTTACCATTTTTTCTGTCTAATAATGTCATGTTTTACTTGCAAGGCCATAATTTTGGGGGGTATTTTTTTTTTTTTTTCATATTGTAGATCCTAAGTGCTGAATTTTGCGAGGTCTATCTAATGTATGTGAACATGCATCATAGCCACATTCTTGGAAAATAAATTCAAGGTTTTTGTTGCCACAGCAGAGTTTCAAAACTCTGTCTTTTTAAAAAGCAAGTTGTATGCGTGTTCAGGCACAATGTAATTATGTATTTCTACTTTAGTTTCACAGGTTCTGCTGTTGCTGAATGTATAGTTAATTTCTTAGGTAGAGTTTTATTACTAAGCAACATTAAATGTGTAGATGCAAGTGTCCAGGATCCAGACTTCATTATAGCCAGGTCCTTCCTGACAGATTTGTGTCCAAATTGCTAAATTTATTTAGCAACTCTGCATCCCCAACATAATCTCTACTTAACTGCTCAAAGAGTTTGTTTCTGCAAGTTGTATCAATGTTTCTTGTCCAGCTTGCAGTGGAACTTGAAAACAGTTAATCATTAGGCTCATAATGTCAAGTTATGTACTACCTCAGCCATCTCTCTTTTAGAATAAACTGTTACACTTATTCCAACCCTTATGTGTAGATCACATTTCTAAACCTTTCATGATTCTTGCTTCTCTCTTGGATTCTCCTTATCTTGTGTATTTTTTCTTGAGAGTTTAGCATTTTTAATTAATAACCACTTTCAGTGTGTAAAAGTATTGCTAACAGAATATTTGCAAATAAAAATATTAATACATACATATGTTATTATATTTAAGATATAAATATAGCAGAAATGTGATATACAGAACTATTTTCAGCTCTGCTTGTTAGAGGAAACTTAGGCAAATGGAGAACAAAAATGGAACTGAGCTGGAGGTGAAAACTTGCAAAAGTATTAACATGAGGAAGACCTATACTAAGAATATAGACTGTGTGAATGAGTAATACATAACAAGTTGAAGCTAGAGCTGTAAAACTGTGAAGTAACCTGTATGTTGGTACTTACTAGTAAGATTGTTGCATCATTGAAAATAAAGACTCCTATGAAACAGACAAAGGAATAATTACTTGGCTACTCGTTAAGGTGCCTAGACAAAAATTTCATCTTTGGTAAGAAAAATATCAAAGATGAAAAGTTTTGTTATTATTAGTGAATTGCTCCAAAAAACAGTTCTAGGGATTAGAATGTTTTAGACTCTGGATTAAAATTACTCAAGTGTTTTCTTGAGAGGATTATCTTAAAAAATAGATAACATTTCAGATCGGAAACACAGGTTTTCAACACTTTAAAATGTGAGAACAAGGAACTGTCTAAATTTTTTATTTCCACTTTGTAAATAAAAACTAGGTATGGAGGAAAATAAAGAAAATCCTGGGTGCTTTACAAAGCCATCCTGTGAACAGGCTCATAACATAGTAATCAAATGTTTATTCTTTATCTAATGGTGACTGAGGTTAGATATCCTAGGCAAAGCAAACTGTACTTCTACGTGTGACACCTCTGTGTTATCTGAAATCTGGTATTGAAAAGGGTCTGTGTTGCAACTGATTCTGTATGTGTGTGTAGGGGTTAGGAAAATAGAGATTACTTCACTGGCAGTATCTGATACTGATGAAATGCCAGCTTCACTGCATATTGATCAATATACTGTTAAATCTGACTGGTTTTAAAATTTTAAATAAAAACATTCCTAAATTTATTCATTAGCAATTTACTTAGTACAAATGATTTGTTCTACACATTTTTAAGCACCATCACGACATACACAAAACTTAAACCATAGAGTAGGTGTATGTACAGTGTCACAGAGATAATGCACTCTAGTCAGGGCTGACAGCTGGGTGCTCCTCAGTCATGGAGGTTGAGATGATCAGAGACACCATCCAAGACAAACCTGGAGGGTCCCAGAAGCTGCTTCCTTTACTCAAAAAATTGGTGGGAGTTTTTATTTATTATTGAATAACTGCATTGATAAGCCATCAGCATATTTCCAAAAGGCTGGAAACCAGGACAACACACCCCCACAGAGACATAAGGAGTTGAAACTGCCAGGAGAACAAACTTTTCATTCAGAGACTTCAAGCATCAGTATGTGAAGGCATACATTTGGTGGTGAACTTCTCCCTTTTGATGCTTGCCTTAGTTGTCTTGTCATTAATATGAAATTTTTATCTCAGAAATTATTGAGATAACTATTTACTAATGAATTACTCTTCTGCTTACGTGTTGAGACGTATGGAAAGCAAAAAACCTCAAAATTTTACATTTCCTATTCGTTAGTCACCAACAGTTTAAATATGAGTACTCTGATATTTATCTCCAGGATACAATTCTGCCTTTCCTTTCAGATATGCTATCATTTAGTTGATGAGATGAAAGAAAGTGAACATTGGAAGAAGGGTGAAGGTCTTCAGAGGAAAAAAGTAAAAATGTTATGTTCAGGCTAGTATTTTTGATAGAGTTCTGAAGATGAAACCTGACATGTAAGAAGATAAGGGTCATACAGAAGGATAAAGAAGTGTAATCCTGAGCATGCCAAGTAGACAAAGGTTGGATTTTTAGCTTAATAACATGATAGGAAGGTACAAGGTAGGAGAGAACGAGAGAGGAAAATACAAGAAAGGAACTGATAAATACAAGTATGTGGTTGGACATTAAGATAGACTTGAGGACAATTCAAGAGTAGTAGTGGAGGGGGTGAAAATAATCCACAGATGAAGGGCAATTTTTAATTAATATGACAGATCAATGTCATATTCTCAATACTGTAATTTTTATAATTAAAATAATTAAGAATCTATGACAACAGCTCTATCTGAAATAATCTTTAGCTTTTGTAGTTCAATGTGATTTATTTATCATATTTCTCTGTATATGAAATGTAGGCAGAACTGCTACCCTGACTGCAACAATTCATATACAACAAGGGGTCTGCTCAGAAAATCATTGGTGCACAGCTTAAACTGATGGAAGTCTTAGACTTCCCTGAGGAAAAGCTTTTGCAAAAATGTTCTGTTATCTTTCAGAGTTGTCGTAGTGGGAAATATCAGAGAAGCAAACATGAAAAACAAAAACTGTAAATGTGAGGTAAGCTTATTTTGTGCAGTGAACTATTTGGCGGTATGAGCTGTGAAAGAGTAGAAAGTTCTGCATCTGTCCAGTCTACCTTTTCCTCAGGGACAGAACAGTCCCTACTTAGGACTGCCTCCAGTGAGCATCCCACACTTCACCATGTCAGAGACTCAAAGAGAATTTTGCAGCATTTGCACTTTCCCTTAGCATATTCCTAAGTAAAAATGCTATCACTTGGGATAAAAATGATACACTTCTTTAGTAAATACAGAGTAGATGAAAGGCAGCCCCACAATGAGCAGGAAGGAAAGGGCTTGAAATTTTAAAAGGGCTGAGATAAGCCCTGATTTAACATTTTCTGCAATTATTTACAAAGACAGAACACGTGTAAAATCCAAGTGCATTTTGGCATCTAACACTGATCAAACTAGAAAGGGCAGATGTAAGACGATTGCTTGCAATTTTGGCATTACTAAGAACAATTCTAGGTTTTTGGTGTTTTGTGCTTTTTTTTTTTCCTCATTCACCCTAACCCAGTGCCAGCAACAGTAAAAGTCTATAGTTGAGTTTAATACCAATTTTGTGGACTCTGCAAGCTCCATAACGTAAAATATTTTGTTAGGTCTTTTATTTAATACAAGACTTCAATTGCACAGATTCATGTTGTATCTGTCTGGCTGTCACACCAATGTCTTGTTGAATGCTTGCTGCAACTTGTCAGATTCTTCATTTCTTTATGTATATTGGAACTCATTTAGTTGTATACAAAAACTCTTTTCAAAATGCCTGTAGTACACAAAAACACACTTTATGAACAGGTAGTCTATTGCCTTGCAGATGTGAGTTTCAAGAAGCATCCTTATGCTTATCAGAGTGACAAAGGTTTCAAGCAGAAACAATCTTAATTCAAATAAAAACACTTTTTATTAAATGTATCTGGTTGTTTAAAGATCCACTAGCATGTGTCCCTGTCAAACACTATCGATAAAGACTGTTTTTTCAGACACCTTTACTGCTCTTGTTTTTCAGTCTTCAGAAACAAAAATCCCAACAACTGATGCATTAATCCCACGGACAATCTTCTTGATGCTTTCTTGCTTGTAACAAGATTGTTGTCCTATCAAATAGCAACTGTTTTTTTAGAATAAAAAATCACTGGTGAAGAGCCACTGTATTTCTCAACTGAGAAATAATAAAGATACAGTTGCAGGTAATGCATAAAAAACTGATTTGGTGCTTAGAGGAAATATTGCTTGTTTGACTCTTTTCAAGCTTTAGGTTTGGTCCTTCACTTGTACTCAAAGAAATCATTGTTTATGATACCCAGCACCTCCATGCCATCTGATTCTTATATTAAAAATTCAATGGGTGCCTACCCGCGGGCAATTTAATGAAATAGTTTTCAAGCTCATTTCCTTTAGGATCTTTATTGCATCTTGTAAAGTCACAACTTTGTTTTGCATTTCAGTGGCAGGTAGAGACAGCATCTTGTCTGTGATGTATACATGTGCACAGTGTCCTTTTAGAAGGTGTACTGTCAATATCTTATGTAATCAATATGATCCTTTCTGTTGGGTGAAAGAGTGCTCCTTTCAATGCACACATTTTGACAAATCAATTAAGGCATTAAGACTGGGGATGTCACACTGCAGATACATGCTGTTAACTGGTTAATAGCTTAATAGTATATCTACTGGTGATAGCTGCTGTTTCTGCAGGTGCTATCTCATTTTCTCTGTGGCACACAATTAAAATCAAGCCTCAACATTCTTTGATTACACAGAGAAAGTATTTTTGTCTGTAAATAGTCCCTTTGAAATGCATAGGTGCTGTTTAGTGAGTAACATAACAGATTGCCTCTCAAAATTGCTTGTTGCAATAGGACATATTTGCTTTGCAGCATAAAAACTGAAATCATCAAAATTTCAAATTTTCGTTTCTGATTCAAATGTTTATCATGTCCTCAGGTTTTTTTTGCCACATTAGTCTATGGTAAGATATTTCTAACTGTTCAGCTGGGAAAATACCTAAATTACTTAACAAAATTTGATTTTCGCCGTAAGAATTTCTTTATTTGCTCAGACCAGATGTTAAGCTCAGTAGTAGTCTGTTTCCAGCATTGCAAAGGGAAAGTAAAGCCCGTTGATTCCAGGAGTAACAGTTTAAAGACCTGAGTTGAATGTCACCAGTATGTTTAGTAAATGCGGTTTTAATAGTCAGAAGAATAGTCAGAAGAATTTAGTGTCTGTATTTGGTCCTTGTTCATAAGCAGTTTTCTTAGTTCTTAATCAGTCATATCTTTACATCTTTCTGGAGAAATCTGAAATGAGATTTCCTATTGAAGATATGTGCTGTTATGCTTTTATTTAAGGGAAAGGGAAAGGGAAAGGGAAAGGGAAAGGGAAAGGGAAAGGGAAAGGGAAAGGGAAAGGATTCTTGTATTGGCATTATATACTCTCATTCACTTAAGATACCAAAAACTCTCTTTTATCTCATAAATTAAATCTGATCTATACTACTACATATATTTCTGGAATAATAGATTACAGGTCCTTTTAAGTAATTGCAATTTATTCTACTACTGTCTCTTAATTCTGCTAAATTCTGTTCACATATTAGGAAAAGATTTTGATCTTTTTCTATTTGCAAGACTTGTAGTAAGTGTATCCAGGAACAAATGAGGATTAATTGGCCTCAGACACATGTAAACTGGAAATTAGATATCTAATATGATAAAAGAATGGATCTGGAATAGTGTTCCTATTAGTCCCATTTGTCTGAAGACATCTAGGTTAATATTTAGATACTTATATATAATAGTTACACATATATAAAAATTTATAAATATTTAGATATCCTCTTTAAAGGGAACTGATTTTGAGAAAATGCATCAAACGCCAATGTTTGTAAAAGAGATTATAGAAAAATAGATAAAAACAAATTATTTAGAAGACATGATAATGGCAGAGTTAACAAAGTTGCTGAAATAGGAGGCTGCTTAACTACATACCATGGTAGTAAACCAGCAGTGGAGTAACAAATCGTACTTGGCACTAGAGTATCAGATCTGCCATTCATATACTCATAAACTATACAGAAAAGGAAGACATTCTTTCATAGTCTAAATTTGATTATACAAATAGCATAAGGTAGGTGAAACAAGAGGTATAATTGTAGAGTAAAATGTATTTGGAGAAACAGCTATTTTTCTATGAAAGAAGTCATGGTTTCTACATAAGACATTACCTAAAGAAAGATCTCTCATACATTAGCTCTGATTACTAGCAATAAATGATTCTGGTTTGCTTGTTTCATTTCACTTTTTCTCCCATTCTTTCTACTAAAATTTGACTGCCTCATTTCTGAGGCCTCACTCTACATTGCATTGTAGTAAAACATTTAGAAAACAGTGTAAGGCATCTGCTTTTAGTAAGAATATGATTTTATGAAAATTTTGTTTGTCTTCAGGATGGGGTGTGTCAGACAAGGGTTGTGGGGAGTGTCTGTTTTATTTTTAGTGACAAGTACACACTGAAATCATGCTATACAGGTTGTACAAATTGAACTACTATGTCTTGTATATCCTTGCTATACCATGCTTCCAGGACCTATCTCAATTTTCTGAACCGTTCTTTACTTTGTGAATAGCCCTTTTTTGTGTAGATACTGGCCCAAGATCAGGGAACATAGGAAGACAAGTTCTCCTACAGTCTTGACCAGGATTATTCTCAGTAAAGAACTATAATTTGGAGTCTCTTTCTTCCCCTTTCCCAGTGAGACAATAATTTGTGATTGATTCTATTCCAATGCCGCAAATGTGGAATGAAGCCAGAACTAACCTTAATTCTTCTTATAACTGATTTTTCAGCATGAAACAATACAGGATGATAAATAGACATTTATGTTTGGCAGATCCAGTTTAAATCTTTTAGCACAGGTAGCTCTATATGCACAGTCCAGAAGTGCAGTTGTTGAATCTTTTGAGGTGTATAAATATTTTAGAAAGAAGTATCAAAGGTCTTGGTTGCTTCTCCCAAGTCCTTAAAACAAGTACAAAAGTTCAAATGCATCCAGTTTGTGTTCATTTGTGTTCTGACTCTGGAGTTGTGAAATTAATTTTTTCCCTTCTTCCAAAGTTTAAAAAGAGAATTATTTTATTAATAAATAAACAAGATAATTTTCCTAGCTGAAGATTACAGGTGACCTTCTGGGCTAAAACAAGTTGAAACTGTAAGTTGGTACATAATACTATCATTTAGGTATGTGAGGAAATCGAAAGCAGTCAGATGTTTAGGGTACAGTCAGTTTCACTCTTGTGAGAAAATGTGATTTCAAAGATTTATACTGAGAAAAATGGCTCAGAAAAATGGTTGCATGTTTCACAAGACAGGATGGAAATATTTAGTATTTCCGTTGAGGAGCAGACACTCTTTTGACTTAATTCTGAGTTTACAAAGAAAATCTGAAATGTCTGAAATAACAGTAAAGCACAGGTGGTTCTCAGTGACTAGTACAAAAAACCACCACCAACAAAAGTGGCATAGCCTAAATTCATGTATTCCTTTCCCTGTCCTTTTCTTTCATCTCCTCTCAAACAGATCAGTTGTATTGCCTTAAACTCATAGAGGAAGTCCATTACCACTCTCCCAGTGATAATTCAGTCCAGAAGCATTCTTGTACCCATTCTCGTTGAACCTCTCTCTTTCTGGCCAAGCGCTACTCTCAACTTTGATGTATCTGGGTTAAAAGTGAAACCTTTAAAGGGGTTTTATCGTAATTTATACATAATTAAGGTGATATAAAATTAAATTAGTAGTCAAAAGTTTGCCAATAAGGTTACTGGGATATTTCAAGAATAAATCAATATGACTCTATTCTACTCCTCTGCTGAGGACTAGAACAGATCCAAGATGATGTCCATTTTCTCCAGTAGGAGGTAGCAATGTTACCCTGTCACCTGTGCCTCTACCTGTTCTTGTCTTTCCCATGAAGCATATAAAATGTGGGGAACACAATTTTTTCCTTTTTTTAGGTATAGTTAATATTTGCCTCTTGGGGTCGCCTTGACTGACTCTTCATCTTCATTAATAGCTGAATTTAGCCTGTGCTCCTTGGCTTTTGTCAAGAACTCTACAAAATATTTCAGAAGTCAAGTGGATATTCTTATGACCTTCCTCAATAATGTGCTGTCTGTATATAATGCAATTTAATATTAGAGTACCACTTAGCAGTGCACATCACACAACATAATTCCTCATAATAAATTATCAGGAACATTATTTAAAACTGCATTCTGAAAAGAAAGTAGTTCATTGAACAGTATGGAAATTGTCTAGTGTTCTTTATTTATAACTATAATAGAACATTCTCCAAAACTAATCATGAAACAACACAGAAGTCATTCTCTTAGCATTCATACCTTCTAAGTAGATACTATTAAAAATAGCCAGTCTTAGAAAGCAGCAGATTATTCATTGATCTTGCAAATATCATTCATCATAATAAGGATAAAGAGTCTATTTTGCTGGCTTTAAAAATAGTTTACAGGAAAAGCTTTCTGTCATATAAATTTGGACTGGGGCAAATTTTAACTGAGTCATTGTATCAAGATATAGAAGTAATGTCTAAAAATGGATGGATATCCAAAACTTTGCATGTACTGAATTGCAAGATTATGACTGTTGCCTCTTTCCTTCTTCATGTTTGAAATGGCAGTAAATTAGACATAGCAATAAGGTAGGAGACAAGCATATAAGACAATTAATTCCCGAAGAGTAATTCAAACCAAATACATTGGGGTTAAGTTGCCCTTATAAATTTGCATAAAGTGGAATTGCTAAAATTATAGCTCTCAATTTTCTTTTTTGAATTAAATGTGTTATGGAAACGTATTTTTCAATACTTAGCTGAACCAATCATTGGTCTGAATTCCCCTGCACAAGTGGGATGTTGGTCGAGATCTCCTCAGGTGCTGTCCAACCAGTTGTGACTTGGTGATTCTTTGCAGAAATATTCAAAAAGCCTGATACCATTGGTCCAGTTCTCAATGTCAGTCACAATCCCATGGCTTTAAAAAGCTGCAAGGCGACTGAATGTAAGAAATGTATAGTCCTCTCATATAAGCAGCTGTCTTGACTGAGAGCTTAAGGACAGAAAGTCTAGAGCTAGATTTACTATTAGTGGTAGAAGGAAACTTCAGAAAGATACAAGTGAGTTTTGTGATACCTAAGTCAAGCCTCTCTCTTTTTTCAGCAAGTCTGCAATTTACAAGTGCACAGGTAAGAACACACCTGAAAAAAAATGTAGCATTACTTATCTTATGTTTATTCACCTTACTCTATGTGTAGATCTCAGCTTGTACAGTTTTCCTGGGGTTATGCTTTAGCAAAACAAAGAAGCCTTTCTCCCTGGCTTTTCTAGTATCTCAAAATGAAAGTAATCCTAATTAATCTAAGCCTGACCGGTTAATGTGATAAACCAATACATATTATTCCAGGAAAAAAAACATACCAGCTGAGATCTTCTTAAATGACTTGTCGGTTTGGTATTAGTTGTTAGTGACCTATTCCAATTTTGTTCACCCAGTTCTAAAACCAAACTGGTAGAGGCTGTTTCAAGTGGAGAATCCAAAGCAGTCACTTTATTTTAAAAGAAATATCTTGAAAATAAGTCATTCTTTTCAGGCCAAACCCTGACCTAGGCAGAAACTATGGAAGTTTATTTTAATTTCCTAAACTAAAAATCTGGAGCATCAGTTTCTCTCTTCCTGTCTTTAATTTTAAGAATGATACTACAATGGATTATATAATGAAAAGGAAGAGGATTTTTAGTGAAGAACATTATATGCTGGATTTCAGCTCTCCGGTGCTGTCTGTTTCCTTTTACTTGAAAAAAAACCACCCAAAACCAAAGCAAAAATAAAAGTCATGTTTTATTTTGTTTTGGTTTTTTTTCTGAATCAATACATGAATGTTATAGTGTTTTTTAGGTTCTTCCCCAGATAATACAAGACTGCAATAACAGCAAGTAGACTTTTGAAAATAACTGAAACATAAAGTACCCTCTGAGTGGTGTGGTTGACATGCTGGGGGGACAGGATGCTATCCAGAGGGACCTAGACAAGCTTGAGAAGTGGCTCCATGTGAACCTCATGAGGTTCAACAAGGCCAAGTGGAAGCACTGACCCTGCATATGAGTCAGTGCAACCCCCGGTATCAATAACGCTAGGGGATGAAGGGATTGAGAGTGCCTCTGCACAGAAGGACTTGGGTATACTGGTGGATGAAAAGCTGGACATGAACTAGCTATTTGCGTTTGCAGCTCAGAAAGCTAGCCAGATCCTGGGCTGCATCAAAGCAGCGTGGCCACCAGGTTGAGGGAGGTGGTTCTGCCCCTATACTGTGCTCTGGTGAGCCCCACCTGGCGTACTGAGTCCAGCTCTGGGACACTCAACTTAAGAAAGACACGGACGTGTTGGAACAAGTCCAAAGAAGGGCCATGAAGATGATCAGAGGGCTGGGGCACCTCTCCTATGAAGACAGGCTGAAAGAAGTGGGGTTGTTCGACCTGGAGAAGAGAAGGCTCTGGGGAGACCTTACTGCAGACTTTCAATACTTAAAGGAGGCTTATAAGAAAGACAGGGACAAACTTTTTAGCAGGGCTTGTTGTGGTAGGACAAGGGGTAATGGTTTTAAACTCAAAGAGATAGATTTAGACTAGTTATAAGGAAGAAATTCTTTACTGTGAGGTTTGTGAAACACTGGAACATGTTTCCCAGAGAAGTGGTAGCTACACCATCTCTGGAAACATTCAAGGTCAGGTTGGATGGGGCTCTGAGCAACCTGTCTAGTTGAAGATGTCCCTGCTCATTGCAGGGGCAGTTGGACTAGATGATTTTTCAAGGTCCCTTCCTACCCAATCCTTCTATGATTGTATGATTTATCCTTACAAAACATTTTAATGCATGCCACGGTTTACCTCCTGCCATCTACATCTACAAAAGTTCTAAAGCTTCCTTATTATTTAAGTAAATTCATAAACAGAGGGGAACTGAGGAGACATACTATGTAAATTTAAAAGCTTACACTGAACTGTTTTTCTTTTTTATAGTGCTTAAGCTCAGTCTACGATGTGCTATGTACTCAGCCTCAAAATGTAAAAAATAATGAAAAGAGAACATGATCTATCAGGTTGATCCACTGAAACTTTTCTCACCCTGTTACTCAAGTTATTTTATCTAAATATTTGAATATAATAGCTTTATTTTATTTTATTTGGGTTTGGTTTTTAAATTTTTTTTAATTTTTGTTTTCAGGCTGGCAAGAAGATAAGCAGTCTGGAGGAGGAAAGTAGTGGAAGACTCGCACCACAAGTGTGAGCAATAAGCAGTTTCAACCTGGTAAGTTTCTCTTTTATTTTCACTGGTGATGGGTTTTCTGATCCATGTTCTCTTTTAGGCTTGTTGTATCATCTCAGCTGATATTGTTTTTTTTTCTTGATGTTATATTTCTGTGTCAAATGTTGTAAACTTTGCCTCCTGTGTTAACAAAACATGGATACTCAATATCTCATTATTTCTTTGAGATGAAGTTTTGTCATGGATCTAAGTATTTTCAGTCACCAGCCAATGCAGTTAGCACAGAAAATTATTTTCTTGTCCTTTAACTGTTTACACAATACTCCCAAATTTTGCCCACTCTTGTCAGGACTAGATATTTTAATGTCAATAATTTTATGAGCTGAAGGGTCTGCTTTTAAAATGTTATCTTCTGCTTTATTCTATTGTTTTAAAATCCAGAGAAATACACTTGTGAGTTTTAAAAATAGTGTTCTAGGGGTTCAAATTGTGTCTTTCAAAGGAATTACTTACTCTAACCTTATTCTGAGAAATGTTTGCTTCAAGTGAGTTGACCTTTTATGAAGGAGTTATCTGTGATTTTTTTTTCCTCCCTAGACGAAAGGGAGGAATTGCATTTTAGCAGTGCTGTCTCTTTTGGGAGGAAAAGTACTTAGAAATGGTTAAGGACAATAGTCTCTAAGCTCCCAAAGGAAGTTGAACTAGCCCTGCTGTTATTTATACACTGGCATATGAGCCACACACATAACCTTTGGCTAATAAAGCACTGGGAAGTGGCAGGATAGTTTAGAAATTCAAAAAGAATTCAGATGAGCTGCACCATTTAATAGAAGAACATGTTCAAATTTATAACCTGAAAATATTTTAAAAACCCTGTTTTGGACACCTGGCACAGCATAAGGCTTTATGGTCTAAGAATGGATTTATAAATATATCAATTTTATCAGTAAAAAATATGCAATGAGGAGTTCTGGACTTACGTCAGCACTGGTCTTATCTGATCTCCGTTTTCATGTATATGTGTAAGTATATTCAATTATATAGCTTCTGTTGGTAAATGGATGATCTATATCCTTTATTTAAAGGAAACACAATAGTTTTCCGAGTTGAACTATGCTGTCAGTACCAACAATTCATCAGTAGTGTCTCACCATTGTACTGACTTTGAAAGTATATTTGATAATAATGAAGAAGTTAGACCCCTCCCTCAAAAAATGAAGTTCACTGACTCTGTCTTGAGATCAGTGATAGGTGGTAGAGATATAAAAAAAATAGAGAAACACAGGGTATATAGCTTTATCCCTCAGGAAGGACATTTCTTTTCCTATAATATGAATTTACTTGGACTGTTGAGTTCTCCAAGCTGAATGGTAAGTCCCCTGGTACTGTTACACCTATGCTGACTCAAACCCACCTTCTGTCCCTATAAACACAACCACTGTCACATTTTAGAAGTACCCTGAATTTTTTCTAGCTTGTAAAAATCCTACTTGCACTACGTAAAGAAAGATACTAAAAATTTTTCTTTTTCTTATAAATTTGTGAGGCAGATGCTAATTCTGGGAATTTACAGGTATTCAGTTCTTGCACATAATAGAGAATGGTCTATTATGGGCTCCTGCAAAAGCTATTTTTTGGCTGGATGCATTTGTCTTGGTCTGTTTCTCCACTTTTGGGAGTGCTTTTTCATCCAGAGTTTAGACTGGCCCTGGAACTTGAAATTTTCTTGACTTAACATCACCATCTTAGTCATGTTTCAGGTAGCACAAAAATATGGTGTTTTCCCTTCAGTGTATTTGAATTCCCAGCTATTCAGTCCTCCTTGAAGCTTCTTAGTCTCCAGAAAGTGAAAATACATCTAGATGACATCTTTAGAGAAGGAGACAATTGTAATTCTGTTACACAGAAGAGATAATTTTGCATGTATTTACCTGCATACCTCACTTTAGCATACCTCTAGAACTTACCTTTCAGAATTATTTTAAAGGCAGTTTTAAATATTTTAATCTTGAATTGCTTTAGTATTCTGAAAACAACTTTGTGTCTTCTGCTGTTAGATGAAATCAGTGCTTTGATGAATAATAATAATAGTATAGCAATCTTGATGTAGCTGGCTTTCTGCTTTGGTTCCCATTAGGTATAAGAAGATTTTTATTTGTTTGGTTGTTTTTTATCTATGAGGGTGGTCAGATCCTGAAGCAGATTGCCCAGAGAGACTATGAAATCTCTGTCCTTGGAGATACTCGAGATTACATTGGGCACAGTCCTGACCAGCTTGATCTGAATAGGCCTGTTTTGAGAGGAGGGTTGGACTGGATGACCTCCAAGGCTCCTTCCTTTCAAAATTATTCTGTGGATTTGTGATTCTATAGTTAGCATTGTATCTAGGAAGTAGGAGGCAAGTCTTATCAACTATTTTGCTTAATTTCACTAATCACGTCAAGCAATTAGTTATGAGAGTTTGACTAAACTGACATGAAATGTGTATTCTCTTCCTTTTTCCTGTTACACACACTAGAATATTAAAATCTTGGTGATTCTGAACAAGGTGCAGATATTGGATAGACAAATGTGCTTCCAGTAGATGTCTTAGAAATTTGTAAAGACAAACATTTGACTATCCTTATTAATAAGAATACATTACAAATTCCTGGTTACCAACAGGTGCCAGTTGGATCTAATTGAGGAGGAAAGGTTTTGAGAGTAACCAGCTTTTTATAAGTTTTCTATTTGAAGGAGTTTCTGGGGTTGTGGGAGTGCCTAGAACTAGAGTGTAGAGGACTGTAAAACCAAGTCTGTTGTGTATATTTATTAATGTTGTGTATGGTCTTTTTCTGGTGAACTAGTTGTTGTGGATTTTCTTAAAATACATGTGAAGTTATGTCATTCCACCAAGTAGGCAATAAATGTTTCATTCAAACTCAGGAGTGGCAAACCCAAGAGCTTAGTAGGCTTCATTTGTTTAAAAAGTGGTTTGGGAGAGATTGAACTGCAAAAACTGCTAAGGGGAAGGAAGCACAAGTTGTAATATCTGAATTTGATTAAGATCTCTTTTTCTTCCTTTTGGAACAAGGAGCAAGGAAGAGAACTGTGGGGAAAAAAGAAACATAAAACAGAGGGAAGAGCTTTCATCCCGAGTATGAGAAACAGACTCAGGAAGCTCCCAAGGCTACATAACACTGAAATGGAGATCCCAGCTGACAGCATACAAATGGTCTGAAATCATGGATCAGCTAAGAAAAAAACACTTTCTAAAACATAACTGTTTTGATTGTTTCTCATTTCTTTCAGAACTCTTTCCAAATTTGTAGTTAAGAAGGGAATCCTTTACTTTACAAGTTTGAGACTTGTGTTATACTTAAGACAGAGTTTAAGGTTTGTTAACATCATAGTGACAAATCAATATTAAGTAAAGAATTCTTGTACAGCTAGGAGAATATCAGGAACTGGTATGTGATCCCAGCAAAAATGCTTTTAAGTACTGATTTTTTGAAACACTGGTATAAGAGCAGAATCTTCCCTGATTGGTTTTTCTTCAGTGCCACCTTGAGAAGAACAGACAATAAAGAAGTAGCCTATGACCTTATACATTTTCACAGCTAATATGTGTGTTTTCAAAAGAATAAAACAAAAAAAACAAAAAAAAAAAAAAAAACAACAAAAAAAAAAAAACCCAAAATCAAAAAACACCCCCAAAAAATAAAAAAAAAAAACCAACCAAAAATAAAAAAAACATC